>NC_065923.1:52643047-52747842 GCF_024586455.1 Bactrocera neohumeralis
GTAGTTAATGCAATAGAGAAAAAAACTTCGAGATACTTACATACATATTTTAGTTTTTGGCGCCAAGTTGTTTGTTACAAACTGAACTTTCTGGAATATATTTCAATGTTGCCATATGTGGCAGATGTACAATCATAAATTAATGAGCAATCAGGGAGGTTACTTTATAAATGCAATCGCATTGACCAGATTTGTTATTTAGTTTGTTTGGTTCCACTTAATCATTTTATGTAGCATGACCGCTATGTTGTTTTAAGTGTGAGAAGTAACCTTCTCCTGCTGCAACCCAAAGTTTCTTTAAGTTACTAAGGAAATGGAAATTATTCCCCGTATTCATGAAAAATTCTTAATATGATGATACATATGCATTTTACATTTATGTACTTTTATAGTATTGCTAGTGCGATATTTAGTTTAAGATGGAGCCAAAAAGTAATTCAAACCATTTCAATTGAAAGCTTAATTTAGCCATAGCTTGGGTTTATATGGCAAATGTTTAGTACACATAGAAGTTATTGCGTTGAATCTATAAAAACTTAAAGTTCATATTTTAAACTAAATATACGAAAGACGAACCATACATAGTATGTATGTATAGTATATGCATTTTTAAACCTGTCATATACCATATGTATATCAGCATTAAGGGGCTGTACCAGTGTAACCTATGAAAAATTTGGCGATTTTCACGAATTTTTTTAAAGCAAAGTATTCAATCGAATGTTTCGGAGTTCTTTGGACAAAATAAGGTATATTTTCAGTTATATTTTAAGATATGTTTTCTTACAAAAATATTGAAAAATTACAAAGCTATGTGCTGCCTTCAGAGAGCCGCAACGGCTGACATGATTCCGGCCGAATGAGTAGTTGGAACCAAAAAAATTCAAAAAGGTTATTAAAGTTTAAGGTATTTCTTATACAATGACTTGAAAATATCAAAAATTAACAAAATTGCGTAGTTTTGAAAAAAGAAACTGACGTGTTTTAAGATAAAAATTTTCCTTTTTTAATGCCAAATTGACAAGTTTCAAACAATCAAAAAGATCGTAGGTCATTATATAGTAAATGTACTCAACAATACTCGGTTTTAATTGTAAAATATCTGAAATTTCTATAATATCTAAAATATATATGTACATTATATATAAAATAATATAATCATATTTCATTAATGTGTTGAATAATTTCCTTTTCCTTAGTAACTTAAAGAGATTTTTGGATGCAGCAGGATCTCGGAAAAAGCAGTGTTACTTCTCACACTTGAAACAACATCGCGATCACGCTGAGAAAAATGATTAAGTGGAACCAAACAAACTAAATAACAATTCTGGTCAATGCACTTGCATTTTGTATTTCGCGAAGTGTCGGAATTATAATGTAACCTCCCTGATTGCTCATTAATTTATGATTGTACATCTGCCACATATGGCAACATTGAAATATATTCCAGAAAGTTCAGTTTGTAACAAACAACTTGGCGCCAAAAACTAAAATATGTAAGTATCTCGAAGTTTTTTTTCTCTATTGCATTAACTACACGAAGTGCAAGCGCTCTACACTCTCACCCAATGACGGCACACAGATACGCTGTGTGTTATCGCTACTTACTCTCCTATACAGTGCTGCCAGAACATGCCGATCTAAGAAATATTTATAATGGTTTTTATGTCTGTATGAAGACGATATGTCATTACTATTGGATGCTAAAACTTAAATAAATAGCTTTAACCACGAAAGAAACTGGTCTAGGATCTGCTGTAATCCCTTACTTCTGCAGGTATATAATTATGAAACACGATATCAACTGAACATTTGAAAATTCTCAATAATTTGGTCAGAGTTTCAAATCCCAACACAATCTTAGCAAAGTTATTTAGCAATAAGGTAAACGCCACTTTAAATGTAATATATAATAGTAAGTTGTGCTAAAACTAAGAAATATAGTGTAATAGGGCTTATGACTTTAAGCTTCCCTATTTAGTTTGTATTTTTTAAAGTGTTCTAAGTTTATTAATCAACCATTCACTTACGAAATTGTAGTTTTATTTATCTAAATACAATAAGATGGCATAGCCACTGAGCACAATACCACACATGCACAATCGGTGTAGCTGCTTGAAGAGCGCAACAAATTTTTCTGTAGTTTGAAACTTTGTGAGAGAATGAGAAAGTAGTATTGTACATGTTCTGAGAAATCCGCGATCAAGTTCCCTCTCCGTTGTGAGTAATCGTGCGGTAAAGAAAGGCTATATATAAGCTCTTTAAAAGACAACGAAACACCAAGTGATAAGTTAGTGATTGTGGAAATAACATACAAGTATTAGAGAAAAATTGGGTAGCAAGTACTCAATCCGAAGTTATTGTCAAATTTATAAGTAATCAATCCGAAAAAAGTTATTGTCAATTTTATATAAACAAGAATAGTAATCAAAAGCAAAGAAAAATGCAAACGTCTTTCATATTGACGCTACTCATAGTTGTAGTTGTACTGATTATTTGGTTTTTATATATCTGGCTTAATCAGACTGCAACAAACTTTAACAAAAATCCGACTAATAGACAAATTAACAGTATCACAAATGGACCGATAAATAGTTTTGATTCAGCAAACTTTAATTTACCAGTTGAAACGATAATCAAAAGTTTAGATATATATGACGAAGCACCATTTTCACCTTGTGGAATTAAAGTCAATGGCGATATGCTCAACACTTCGCCAATTCTTACGCCTCAAAATCAACTCGAGTACTTGCTACCCAATTCAAGTGGTGAAATTGTAATGCCCCATGGCCAGTGGGTGAATTTGCGCTGCGGTGATGCATTCTCAAAACCGTTCGACGGACAAACTCTGATGGCACAATGTGCCGGCGATAAAAATTTTCTTATAAACAATCAAATGGTCAATTTCTCAAATATCAATTGCACTTCCATGTCAACGCCAACGCCAATGAGAACGGGACTTCGCTGCAGCGGAGGCACCCAATGGCTCCATTTCGGCAATAAATTCAATGAGTCATTACTACCGACAATGCAAGTGTGTTTTGACGAAATTCGCCAAACCACTTCTTACGTTGAACACACCATTACTCCTGCAAGTATTCACTACAAACATGACGTGCCGCGTAAAAACTTCACTTCCGGCGATTTCTTTGGTGGTAGAAACATTGACCCTCTTTACAGACGGCCCAAACAAATTAAGGCACTCAGTCGTATACTTGGAAAGGATTCTTCGATTTACGTGACAGCCCAAAATTATCTGTCCCGTGGCCACTTGGTTGCCAAAGCTGACCTGATATTCAGTGGCCAACAAAAGTCTACTTTTCATTATGTGAATGTAGTGCCACAATGGCAGTCCTTCAATGCCGGTAACTGGTCGCGCATTGAGGATGGAGTCCGTCAGTTCGCTCATGACAGTGATAGTACCCTACTCTGCTGGACTGGTACCTGGGGTGTTTGCACTTTGCCAGATATTAACAATGTACAACGCGAGTTATACCTAATGAACGATGAACAAAACAATAATGCCGTACCTGTGCCGAGACTGTTTTACCGTATCGTTATCGATGCTGAGTCTCGTAAAGGTATCACGTTCGTTGGGGTGAATAACCCCTATCTGACAATTGAAGAACTGACAACTGGAGGATATCTGATTGCAGAGGATGTCTCCGACAGTATTGATTGGATTGCCTGGGACAGGCAAAATATCGAGAAGGGTTACTGTTATGCCTGTTCAGTACCAAACTTCGTAGCGATAGTGAAAGATTTGCCGTTGGTTAAGTTGGAGACGACCGGAATTTTGGGATTGAAGGAATTGGCCATCTAGGATCAGCATCCTTTTCTATATTATTATAATCTCAATAATATTTTTTTAAATACAAACTTTTTGAAAAAACAATAAATAAATTTTGTTCTGTATTAAGTGCATCTGCTGTTTTATTTGGAAATTATTGAGCGGTATGACTAAGTAGTTTCTCAGAAGGATGAAATTTAATATTTTGCTGTTTTATTTGGAAATTATTATTGTAATGACTTGAGTCGAAAATAATTATATTTCAGATTATGTCATACGTAATCGTAACGCCTATATCGTAATCTGACGTGATGACATACGTGAACGAGTATGTAAATGTGTCTGTTGAGTCCGTGAGTAAATTTTTTAAATTTTTTTAGTAATAAATTAGTAATTTTAGGACGAATTTTAATAAGGTTAACCCCACACAAAAAGATGTAATGGTGGAGTTCATGGCTAACCACCCATCATTCGCCAAAAATAACCTTTTGAGTACGATGAACTGCGGCGAATAAACTATGGGAGAAGCTGGGAAAACAGCTTAATGCTGTGTGACCACCAGTTAAAGATGTCAAGTTGTGGTGGAAGGTGTGAGTGTAAAAAATATGCAATATGTTTTTGAAGAATATTTATTTTTTATGATTTTTCTCGATTTATGCATATAAGAAGTGTCTGGCATATGAAAATACCATGCAAATAAATTCAACCACTACGAAAGAGCGAAAAGAGGAGAATATACCTAAAAGCAATGAACTTTCATTCCTATTGTGCTGAAATCGTTCTTCCAAAACTTTTATCTGGTCCGAGTGTTTCCAAACAAATAGGTCGTTGGCTGCACCAGCGTATTGGCAGTTGATAGCTTAAGTTTTGTATGTGTGCTCACATATCTGGCAGAACAAAATTTAACAAATATATCTATTAAAAACTATGTTCTAAAGCAACTTACTATCATCGCGTTGATGCTATGGCAGCCTTTTCCATTAAAAGATATACATATGCTCGTCTACTGTGGGTTTTTGCAAGCCGATGTGAGTACCACCAAAGCCCCCAATAACTAAAAATTACTTGTATTTGGCAAGCAATTATTTGAAAAGTGTTTATTTGCCTCCAGTGATTTATATTGCTATAAAAACCACTTCATGCAGGTAAGGGAATCATCTGGCGCAAACCGTATAAACTGAGGGCACAACTTCGTTTCCATTTCTTTAAGCACATGTGATATAAGCTTCGAAACAGTGCTTTGATGCATCCCAACCAATTACTCACTGCCAACACTGCTAGCCAAAAGCGAGAGTGTGGCTGCTAATTGTAGCACTGGAGGCACTGCTCAGACGTGTGATTGCGTTAAACCTACATTATGTAGGACATATTCAAAGACCTCTTTAGTTAGACGAAATCTTTTTAAAAATTTACAACGAAAATTGTGTTAATAAGGTTTCATAATTTGTTTTTTTTTTTTATTTCTTTTTCTCTGTATTCGAAAGTGCCAAAGGATTGCTACAATCTCTTAGCTGTCTCTGCACTATTTTTTCATTCCCAATACTTTCACTATTTGATATTTTATTTGCTTTTTTAATAAATTTAAAATTTGCAACAATTTTGACAGTTTCACATCTATTGTGACCATAAAATACGATCCAAAGCGATGTGTAATTTAAAAGCTCTTGCGAATTAAGGACAAATTACCATCCGTTTACTTTCGTATGTCCCGTATGCGATTGACGTATCACGTATATTTCCCAGTCGATCCCAGTTCACATGCAGCTCTTCCGTGGCATCTTTACTGTAAAGGTTTGCTGTTTGTTTAGACCTTTCATATAGTATTAGGGTGGGCGGGTTATTAACCGATATTACTTCTTTTTAAGCTATCTCAGGAAATGATAATAGATAATGTTTCCACAAAGTTAAGTTTATATCTATCAGGGAACGTGGGCACAGCCTGTTTTCAAAAAATTTAATCCATATCCTCACCATGTGAAAGGTAGGTGTAGCAAGTTGCTGAAGTGTAAAAATAAAGATTGCAACAGTCCAAAAATGCTTATTAAATACTCCAGAGAGCACAACAACAATTTTTTAACAATTATAAGTATGTACATAATTACTGTTCACACCTTAATTCATTACTTTATTTACCCATTCTCCACTGAGCCTTCTCTCGTATTATTTATTACAGAAAATTAGTAAAGACTGCACTGGTGGGCGGTACAAGCAATTTCGCCAAATTAACACCAACACAGCATAACGCCTCCTTTTAAGCGTTTCTTGTTTATACAAGAAGTTTGTGCGCTTGGCCATGAAATGACCACACACGCCTGGATTCATATGGCTGGAAATATGTGAAAAGGACAGTTATTAGGAACCCAGCAAATAATTTGAAGAAGTATTCGTTTTAGAAACAAATACTAAATAGTTCAAGTCAGTTTTTTCAAAACCAGAGTCGTTTAAGCTTTAACAGTCCTTAAGCGGTTAAGTCTTAAATGTTAATTATTATTTCCGTTTTTCAGTAGAAGTGTAATTAGGAACAACACTGATATCTTTTAAATTATTTTTGTATGAAAAAGTGCGCCAAATTTTATCTAAAGCTTCTTCGAAAAATATAAATAAGTGTATTTCTAAATATAACAACTAACAACTGATATATCGAATAAAATTCATTAGAAATGAAATGTTCTACAGAAAAAGTCTTAAAGGTGCATATGAAATCGTTGAGTTTTGCTTTATATATACGTATACTACGGTACGGTACGGTACGGTATTATAATTGCCGCAAGCATAGTTCGCTCAAAGACTCGCAGTTTACGGCCTGCCGATCACTGGCTTGAGGTCATGATTTTCTTTCTCTTTTCTGTTCCGAAATATCGATATTTGTGTACTTCTTTTGCGATGTCAAATCGTAAAGCCCACAATTTGAATACAACCTCCAAACGAAACTGGTTAAAATTATGTGATACCACAACTTTTTTTTAAACTGGATCTACCAAAAATGCTTTAAGCTTGTACAGGTCCTGTTCCTACTTTGATTTATTAAGAGATGTAGCGACATTAGCTGACAAGTGAAGACTACTACATATTTGAAGTCACCTCCGAGAGTTTGCTGAATTCCACGCTATTCCATTTTCGTTTTCTGAATCTCTATGACCAAACTGGGAATAAACGAGGAATCCACTGAAAATTGAACGGCGTTTGAGCTCTTCATAGTTTAAAACTGAATTGCAGGCTATTCTCCGTGTCGAGGAGATTGTTATGAATGCTATCTTATTTATCTTTAATTTGTTGGGTCAATTTTTATGACAGCTATATTCTTTGGTAGCCCGATCTAAACATGTTGGAGATTCTAGCGAAAAATAATCTATGTCAAATTTCGTGAAGGTATTTTGAGAAACACAAAAGTTTTTCATACAAGAGCTATCAGTTTGTATGGCAGCCATAAGCTATAGAGGTCCGGTATCGGCGGTTCCAAAAAAGTCTTGTGGAGAAAAGAACGTGTGCAAAATTTCATATCAATGTCTCAAAAATTGAGGGAGCAATTCGAGCATATAGTACAGAGAGATGGATGAACTCAGCTCGTAACTCTGATCAATTATATGTACATACAAATACATCTATGTATATAAAAGAAAGTGACGTTAGTTACTACGCTTATAACTGGAGAACGCCTGGACCGATTTCGGTGATTACCACCAATTCGGACAGGCCTCCGCCCAAACAAGGAGAAATACTTAAGAAAATTCTGGAAAATTTTCCGAAAAAAAAATTATGAAGAAAATAAATTTTCAAATACGATTTTAAAAAGGAAATAAAAACGAACATGATTTTAAATGCTGGCGCATAACTCAAAAACGCCTGGGCCAATTTTGCCAATTCCGTTTTTAAAATGTTCGCTGAGGCTCGAGGATGGTTTTTATTCGAATAATTGCCGGAGAACCCCAAAAAAGAGCCCTTTTCTTTTTCCCATACAAACGAATGAATGCTGTTAGTAACGCTAATGCTCGAGAACAGCTGAACCAATCTTGATGAAATTGATCAGAGATTGTTCGCTGTGGATCGAGGAAAGTTTAGAAATAAAAAAAACTGTATGCTTTTCGTGAGGAAAAGTCGGAAAGTTGGACAATTCCAAAAAAATAACCTTTTTTCATACAAAATTTTTTTTACAACTTTTTTCCTTTTGTTTTTCAATTGTCAAATTTGTCGTTTGCTTTCTTTATTCCGGTTATTCAAAAAAAAATTATTGAAATTTATTCCGTGAAAACGTTATGTGTGTTTCACACAAAGTGCTCAATTACAGATTGAAATTTGTTACGACGCCACGAAGAGGTCGCGTTCGTTTTGGCATCAACATAAGTATGTATATTGACAGCCCATGGCACATGACCGAGTATTCCCAGGATGCGATGACATACGAATGAAACTATGGATCGCGGGCAATTAGCAAGCGATCGTCACGATGTCAGAGGACAACTTTTCAAACAACTGTTGCGATGTTTTGTAAACTTTATCTTAAAGCAACGTATATGTGGTGCTGTTAGATGCTGGATGTACTCTGTTGAGTGGCAAAAGAGAGGTTTGCCGCACGCACATATTCTTCTTTGGATGGTGGATGGTGGTTACACCAAATCAAATTGATGAAATCATTTCTGCGGAAATTCTTGATCCAGAGATAGAAGCAGAATTATACGAAACCAATATGGTTCATGTACCTTACGGACATCACAATACCATTTCGGTATGTACATATGTCTGACAATAAAAGTACGAAACACTAACCAGGTGCTTTTCTTTAGGAAACACAAACTAGAAATGATGGATACATTGGATATCAGCGTCGCTCACCAGATGACAATGGCAGAACATTTAGCAATCAATTTAGAGGCGTGAATATCGAAGTTAACAACACATCGAAGTCGACAACATATGGATCGTACCATATTCGCCACTTTTGTATAATTCACATTCAAAACTCATGTCAATGTTGAATATTGTAGATTCGTGAAATCGATCAAATACGTTTGCAAGTACGTCACCAAAGAAAGCAACTAAAGCGCTTTGTAGGATGTTTACTTTTGCAATTCATGAAAGTTTTCCGACTGTTGTGCGTCTCGCGGTTCAACTTCTTTTAAGTCATTGCATATTGTGAATGGTACAGTGTGTGCAACTTTTTGAGGAGCATGCCAGCAGTTGCGTTTGCTGGAACATGCTAATCACTGGAAACAGACGAAGGACAATGCAATAGTTACTTCGCATGCCACTGAAGTTCGCACAATTTTCGCGAAGATCATTTCGACATATCAGCTTTCAAATTCGCGTTAATTATGGGATACGAAAAAATGACATTGCCGATGACATTTTACATTGTATTCGCTAAGAATTGGAAATGGGCAAATTTCGGTTGATACTTTCAGTGGTTTGATATCAATTTCACATCCCTTTTGTCAATTCACTTCAACGGAAGATGAACTCATCACGAATGTTTATCCGCACATTGGCAAAATTATCGTAACTGCAATTGCTTGAGTGCACGCGCAATTTTAGTTGCCAAAAATACCGATGTTGATGACTTAAACTGGAAGATTCAAAGTCAAATTTCGGGAGGTTTGCGCTCATATAAATCGATCGATCGTCTTGACAAGAAAGACGAAACCGTAAATTATCCAGCGGAATTTCCAAATTATTTGGAGAGCCTTGGTATGCCCCAGCATCATTTGCGTCTCAAAGTTGGATCTGTCATTATTATGTTTCACAATCTTCATACGCCGAAACTGTGTAATGGAACCCGACTGATTATGACGGAGTTATCGAATACAAGGGACAGCCATTTCATTTCAAACCTATTCAATTTCCAGGGAAAATTGGCCAGATATATGTGGCGTGTTGACGAGTTGGAAACCCATCATCTTTGTATATTTGCGCACCAAAACAGAAATCAAAAAAATTATGTTTATGAAGCTGCGCTACATTAAAGAAGGTAGAAAAATCGAAAATAAATAATTTTCGACACAATATAATTTCAACTTTTTTCATTTCAAAGCATATAATTTCACGCAGAACAACGGCTGCGGGGTCAGCTAGTTTTCAATAATTTGGTCAGAGTTTCACAAAGATTATCTTAACAAAGTAATTTAGCACACTTGTTAGCGCCAAATTAAAGGTGAATACGAGTAAGTTCTGCTAAAACTAAGAACTATAGTGTAAAATTGCATTTGACTTTATTCTTCCTTATTTGGGTTTTATTTATGAATTTTTGAAATTTTCTAAGCTTATTACTCAACTATTTACTTACGAAATTATATTTCTATTTATTTAAATAAAGAAAGATGGCAATTCTGCTGATGAAAACGCGGCACATGCACAATTGGTGTAGCTGCTTGAAGAGTGCAACAAATTTATCTGCAGTTGGAATTATTCACAGAGAATGAGAGAATAGTACATACTCTGAGAAATCAGCGATCAAGTTCACTCTCCATTGTGAGTAATCGTGCGGCAAACAAAAGGCTGTATGTAGGAGAACGCCTCACAAGCATTTCAAAAGGTGGGGAACCACAGAATGATAAGTAAAATGTTGTGGAACAAGAAGGTGCGTTCAAAAGTAAACAGGACTTTACACCAAACAAATGGTTTTTTCGGCAAAATCAATTTATTTTATTCAGAATAGTATCTTTCTGCTTCAATACAGCTTTTTGCAGGGTCCAAAAGCATGTCGAACGAGTATTTTAGCTCGTTAGCCGCCAGTATGCCCGCCGGTATGCCGGTGCAAGCCTTTTGAATGGCCTCTACGTCTGCATGACACTTTCCTTTCATAGGCAATTGCATTTTTCCGAAAAGAAGAAAGTCGCACGGTGCCATATCTGGTATATCTGGTGAATACGGGGAGTGGTTAATGATTAAAATGTGATTTTTAGTCAAATAATCAGTCACAAGCATCGATAGATGAGACGGATTCTGAGCAATTTTTAGTCGTCAGTCAATTTGTACGGAACAAACCGTGGACGCACCTTTCGTAAGCCCAAGTGTTCGGTCAAGGTGCGATAAATCGATGTTTTAGAGATGTCCAATTCCATTTCCATGAATTTTAATTATTTCGGCAGATTTTTGATGAATTCAAGCACAGTTTCGATGGAATTTGCGGTGATCACGGATTTTGATTGGCCCACATGTTGATCGTCATTTATGTCCTCACGACCACTTTGAAACGTTTAAACCACTCGTGCAATCTGCTACGGGATAGGTATTCATCGCCATAAGCTTGTTTCATCAATTGAAACGTTTCGGTAAAAGTTTTACCAATTTTAAAACAAAATTTAATATTGGCTCTTTGTTCGAACTCATTTTCGCACCGATAACGCAAACATACTAACACTTAAAACGCAAAAACTTCACTTCCAATCTATGAAATGTCATGAAGTTCTTACTGGACAATCGACAAAGATAGCAGGTTCCAACGCACCAGTTGACTTGTAGATGGTGCCACCAGGGGGCGCTAGATTCAAAAAGTCCTGTATACTTTAGAACCGACCTTGTATAAGAGAAAAAAGTAATCAGTCCGAAAAAAAGTTATTGTCAATTTTATATAAACAAAAATTGTAATCAAAAGCAACGAAAAATGCAAGCTTCTTTCATATTTGACGCTACTTATGGTTGTAGTTGTACTGATTATTTGGTTTTTATATATCTGGCTTAATCAGACTGCAGCAAACTTTAACAAAAATCCGACTAACAGACAAATTAACAATATCACAAATGGACCGATAAATAGTTTTGAATCAGCAAACTTTAATTTACCAGTTGAAACGATAATCAAAAGTTTAGACAAATATAACGAAGCACCATTTGCACCTTGTGGAGTCAAAGTCAATTGTTACTACGTCAATTCTTACGCCACACAATCTGCTCGAGTACTTGCTACCCAATTCAAGTGGTGAAATTTTAGTGCCCCATGGCCATTCGCAAAACCGTTCGACGGCCAAACTCTGAAGGCGCAATATGTCGGCGATAAAATTTCAATGAAATAGTCAATTTCTCAAATAAATTTTCCTATTTTCTTACAAAAAATAAAATAATCAAGTGCAAAACAATGTCAACGCCAACGCCAATGAGAACGGGACTTTGCTGCAGCGGCAAAGACACCGAATTGATTAAAATCGGGATTGAATTCAATGAGTCTTTACTACTAACAATGCAAGTGTGTAGTGAAGAAATTCGCCAAACACCTTGCCAGCCACGGCTAACCACTTTTCTCAAATATTTTAATACAACTACACAATCTTTTTCTATACACTAACACCAACGCACATGTTCGGGTTATTTTTTTAATAATTTGCAAATACTTACTTCATTTGTTTCTATAGCATTGGAAATCAGTAGAATTGAATTGAAATAGCTGCAGCAGCAAATATAAATTGTTAAGTAAGTACATATGTATGTGAAAATAAGTGTATGTAATAATCTTTTCTTCCATATATTATAATCATTTTATATAAATAATCTTTCTTTTTCCTTTAGATATTACGAATTCTAATAATTATTCTTTATTTTCAGATAGTAATGATTTTTTTATTGAAAATATTTGTATTTCTGTAAAAATTGTACATTAATAAAGAAGAAATAAAAAAATTATTAAAAAATCAATTTAAAATGTTTGTTTAAAATTCTAAAAATATTTAAAATTAGGAATCAAAAAATGCTATTTTACCGTATTGTACCCTTATCTGACAATTGTAGAACTGACAACCGGAAGATATCTGATTGCAGAGGATGTCTCACAGAACATTAATTGGATTGACTGGGACAGGCAAAATATCGAGAAGGGTTACTGTTCTGGCGTTTTACTACCAGACTTCGAAACCGTGGTGAAAGATTTGCCGCTGGTTAAATTGAAGACGGCAGGAGTTTTAGGTTTGAAGGAATTCTCGATGTAATTGTATGTTAGCCTAGACATGTTTGATTTTATACCCTGAAGAGGGTATATTAAGTTTGCCACGAAGTTTGTAACACCCAGAGAGAAGCGTCGGAGACCCTGTAAAGTGCATATATAAATGACCAGTATGTTGAGCTGAGTCGATTTAGCTATGTCTGTCTGTCTGTCTGTCCGTCTGTATATATACGAACTAGTCCCTCAGTTTTTAAGATATCGTTTTGAAATTTTGCAAACGTCATCTTCTCTTCAAAAAGCTGCTCATTTGTCGGAACTGTCGATATCGGACCACTATAACATAACGCTGCTATACAAACTGAACGATCGGAATCAAGGGCTTGTATGGAAAACTTTCTCATGTGACAATGCGTCTTCAGTATACGAAGAAATTGTTCACACCGGCTTACTATACCATATAGCTGCTATACAAACTGAACGATCGTAATAAAATGCTTGCTAGGGAAACTTTCTCATTTGACGTGGTATCTTCACGAAATTTGTCATGGCTTACTGCTTAAGGTAACAATATAATCTCCGAAAAAGTTGTTCAGATCGGATTACTTTGGCATATACTTAGCTTCCATACAAAGTGAACACATAGTTACTAAAAGAAATGACCCGTTGAAGGGTATATTAGCTTCGGTGCAGACGAAGTTAACGTTTTTGCTTTGTTGGATTTTTTGTTAGGCTATTGTATTGGAATCTTTTTGTGATAGCCTCAACTTTTGCTATATTTTTAGACAGTTTCGTTTGATATTTAAAGATTTCGGCTTTCAAATATTAACAGTACTAATTTATTCAATAGTTTTAAGGTATATGGGTGAAAATAGGCCTCTAGGGGAACCGAGCACCCAAAAACAATCGGTAATGCGCTTAGTTGCAGACCTGAAGGTGGTGGCACTTTATAAAATATTATAAAAATAAACAAATAAAATTCGACTTAAAAATTGTGTTTTCATATTAATGTAAGCAGAGTAAAGGGCTGTCTTGGCTTGAGTTAATTTGGAGATTTTTATCTGAGGAAGTTGGGGCTTTAGTACAACCATGCCCACAGAGTTCTAATTTAGATTATTTGCAATAAATTAATCAAAGTTAATTAAATTGGCTTAAAACTTCTTTATTCCTCACGCAGTGATATTCGCCCTTACTATAAATATGACGTCATCTATTCTATAATAAGTATATTAAATCAAACCTTTTGTTTGACTTTGGATTTCGTACAAGTGAGAAAGCGTTGCATGGCCGGAATCCATAAACTTAGTATAATTTTACTGATATAACTACATATACATACATACATACATTTATACATAAGTCATGCCACAGAAAAAAGAAAAAATGCTTTGGAATCTTAAGTAAACATGTTTTTACTGAGATATTCGGTCGAAAGCCTCAGCACCATATGTATGTATGTAATTATGTCTGGTGCACATTAAGAGAACGTTTGTGCGATAACAGAATGTGTATCTGTATGCCGATCGTGTGTGTGTGACTTACATTCCATGTGGATAACACTTTGTTTTTTTCTGCCTTGCGCCAAATCCTGAACTTTCTAGAAATACATATATCGATATTGCCAGATATTCTAGAAATATGTACATATATCGATATTTCGATATTGCCACATTGATGTAAAATATTAAATTATTGCGGAATCAACGAGGTTTCATAAGAATGCTATTCAACTCAATGAAACACCGCATTAATCGTTTATTATAATAAACTGTAAATTGTGCGAACAAATTAAGTCTGCCACCCAGAGAGATTCGTCCAGATATTTGCTTTAAGTTCTTTTGATTCAAACTGTAGTCTAACTCAACAAACTCTGGTGCTTTAGCTTCGGTTACTTTTAAAGATATATGATTTGGCTTTGCTTTATAGGTTTTAAATTAAAGCTTACAATGTCAACTATGAAGATCAACTGCGTGGATAACATACATACACACGAAAGCTTTTGTCGCATGAAATCAAGCTTTCAGTTGAAGCGGTTGTGATTAAGTTTTGATATTGCCTTGATTTTTATATCATATGAGCTTTACTATAGAAAGCGCTTTTGAGCGTATTTTAAGCTTTTAAGTCATGTTGAAAGCTACGTAATGATATTTGGAGCTTTCAATTCACAATTTTGACATTCAAAAGTTAATAGACAATGCAAAGGTAACATGGCTTAAAATAAAGATGAAGTCCGAGTTACAGTTATAAATGTTAAGGATTTTCTCACGCAGCAACATTTAAGATTATACTTCTAAAGTCGCTTTGAGAGTATTGAAGTCAGCACTAAAACACAGTGCTTTTCAGTTAAGCACAATTGAGTATCACGAGAAAAAATGGAAGAAAGTCGATTTTGTCTTTTGGGACAATTCTAAAAAATACCCGTCTGCAATCGTCACCGTCAGCATTCAGCATTCTTTTGCAACTGAGCAGGTTTAGTCTGAAAAAGTTTGACCATGATTTTTTTAAGGTACTCCCTAATGTAAAACTTCTTACAGTGATAGATATGTAATACAAGGTGCATTTTAAAGTAAACCGGACTTTTTGAATCTAGCGCCCCCTGGTGGCGCCATCCATATGTCGACTAGTGCTTTGGAACCTGCCATCTTTCTCGATTTTCCAGTAAGAATTTCATGACATTTCATAGATTGGAAGTGAAGTTTTTACATTCTAACACTTTGAGCCCCGCATGCCCACCCGTGGTCATTTCTTCTGCACCGGTGGACCGCACGCTGACGAAGGGTTGTGCTTTAGTTGACAAGCTGGTTTGTTTGTTTTTGTTTTATTGATTGTTTACTTAGTTTTATTGATTTTTGCGATTGAGGTGACTTTGTGATATTTATTTTTGATAAGCCAAATGCATTTTTGTTGTTTTTTTTTTTTTTTTTTGTGACCACCGGTGGTCACATTGTCCCATAATGAAAATCCACCAATGTCCACGGGTGGTCACATTGTCCCAAATCGTCAAAACATAAATGTCCACCAGTGGTACACGCGGGGCTCAAAGTGTTAAGTGTTAGTATGTTTGTGTTATCGGTGCGCAAATGAGCTTCGAACAAAGAGCCAAGATTAAATTTTGTTTTAAAATTGGTAAAACTTTTACCGAAACGTTTCAATTGATGAAAAAGCTTATGGTGATGAATGCCTATCCCGTAGCAGATTGCACGAGTGGTTTAAACGTTTTGAAAGTGGTCGTGAGGACATAAATGACGATCAACATGTGGGCCAATCAAAATCCGTGATCACCGGAAATTCCATCGAAACTGTGCTTGAATTCATCAAAAATCAGCCGAAATCATCATTGAAATTTATGGAAATGGAATTGAACATCTCCAAAACATCGATTTATCGTATTTTGACCGAACATTTGGGCTAAGGAATGGTGTGTGCACGGTTTGTTCCGCACAAATTGACTGACGACCAAAATTTGCTCAGAATCCAAAATTCGAAGGACATCATTAAAGATTATGTGACCAAATATCCTATTTTAACAATTGATCACTCCCCGTATTCACCTGATATGGCACCGTGTGACTTCTTCCTTTTCGGAAGAATGCATTTGCCCATTTGCGTTATGCAGACGTAAAGTTCATTCAAAAGGCTTGCACTGGCCAGAGAACCTAAAACATAGAGAAGGTGCAGGTTCGACAGCGAACATTTGTTAGAATTGTAGTAAGGAATTCACCTCACAACCACAGAATTCACGCAGTGAAATGTTAACATTGTTTACAGTTCTCTCTCATACTCAACCAGTGACTATGAAGAGAAATAATATATGTACGGCAAATGATGTCATAGCATGTATGCGCAATCAGGGAATATTGAAGAAAAGTAAGTTCTTTGATATTCCATTTTTAACAGCGAAAAATGTGTATAAAACAACCCTCTAACACAGAGATCATGAAGACATTTCTTTATGTTCTCTGTCTCACATACCCAAGAATATGAAGAGACATAAATATATGTATATATGCCCATGATGATACTCCCAAACATAGAATATTGAAGAAAAACTAATTTCTTTGATATTCCATAGGAAATATGTACCATTATGTAGAACTTTTATTTATTACACTAAGTTTACAGTACATTTGTTGCCGAAAAAAGTTTAGCTGTTGCTGATTACATATAATATGCTGCTTCCAAAAATATAATTTAAATATTTTTATCAGCTCTAGTTTCAGAGTTTCTGCTATGTAGGTATTACACAGAAAAAACATGTATTTATTAAGAAAAATTTTATTAAGAAAAATAATTAATCACTAAGTTCTAAAAAACTTCGTTTTAAAGCTCTTCTCCGATGTGTCGACTTTGGAAAATGACGTATTAGAGACCAACAATAGTCAGACATCATATTTGTATCCCAGAAACCCTGATAGCGCTCTTCCATGACGCATAAGTCTAGATGCATACGCTCTCCCTGCTCTTCGCTCATATCTCCTAAATTTTTCGGTAACCTCTCTAGGTGACTATGGAGGAAGTGGAGTTTTATACTCAAATTGCATCCCATATTTTTTAATTGTAGCAGAAGGTCTTCTACAAGTTTAATATAATTTTCAGATTTTTTATTTCCGAGAAAATTTTGCATCGCAGATACGAATGCTGTCCAAGCCTTTAGTTGTTACTCAGTCATAGAATTTCTAAATTGAGCATCTTTCGTAAGTTGTCTAATTTGAGGGCCTTAAAAAATTCCGGCTTTAAACTTTTCCATAGTGAGCTGAGGAAATTTTTGGCAAATGTAAGAAAATCAGTTCCCATCTTTATCTAGTGATTTTACAAACTGTTTCATGTTGCCCAGTTTTATATATAATGGTGGAAGGATAATGTTGTTACGAACTACTAATGAATTGTGGACTATATTGTGCTTTCCAGGCTCCATTTTTTCTCTCAAGGGCCATTTTATTCTCACCCAATTCTCTTGTTTAGCTCTACTTTCCCAAAGACATATAAAACAGGGAAACTTGGTATAACCACTTTGTTGACCGAGAAGAATGTTGTCCATTTTTAAATCGACTCAAATTTGCTACTCATGGTCATTGTATTTTATTTTGTTCAAGACTAGCGAAATGTTACAATATTCCTCCTTTAACTTTGTACTGGGCGCAATAGGTACCCCAGCGTATTTATTTCCATTATTTAATAGAATACATTTAAGGCTACGTTGTGAGCTGTCAATGAATAAACGCCAATCGTTTGGTTCTTATCGCTTCAAGCCCATTTTTATCAACAAGTTTTTGATATCTGAACAAAACGTAATGCCGTTTTCTTCGGGAAAATAACGCCGTAATTCTTCATCTCCTTCACGATAAAAACTTATTTTAGTATACGAGGATAGCAAGTTTTTTCTTTTAGTCTTGATGCTAACAATTCTGAAGCTTGTTTGGAAAGATTTAAATCTCTTACAAGATCATTCAACTCATTTTGGGAAAAGCGTTGGTGCTCATTAGACATACCTTCAAAATCAGCATCATTTTGTGATGAGCTTGGTCCTTCAATGTCTTGCTCTAATGGTTCAGATATATTTTTAGGCTCTGAAGAGTTAGGTGAACGCTACACTGGACGTTGAACACAACTAGTACTACTTGGGTACTGCCATTTAGCTCGATTTTTAGTGTTTAAACCGTTTATGTTCACACTACAAAAATAACAGTTTACGAGATGATTTCGTGGTTTTCGCCAAATAGTCGGTGTTCCAAATTTAAAGGCACTTCTTTACCACTTTTCCATAATCTTAAATATTCCACACAAGATTTACAAACACAATTTGGAGCCTAAGAATTCATATTTTTATGCAAGAGCACCCCAAAATACTCAAAATAGGTATTTTTTGGTTTATTTAAACAACGTCTTCTTGAACCACTCATGACCCAAAAACTTGAGAAACTAATCTTAACACAGTAATATACGCCTGTTTTCGATTAATATATATTTTTGAGGGTAGATTTGACAAAAACAAGTAATAAGTAAACAATATCAATCGCAGAATTCGCGGCAACAGACAAAAAGTTCAATACTGTAAACTAGTGTTATTTTTCAAATTATTTTATTTTAATTTAATCTAAACTTTTTAAAACATATACTTCAAACAGCCAAAGATGTCAATTGCAAACAGACTTAAACAACCTAGTTTCTTGGTGTGATAGAAATGACATGCCATTGAACCTTAAAAAATGTAAAACGAAGTGCTTTTCATGTAGATCTGTAGACCCTACTTCATACGCAATAAAAAACTTTGGGTTGGAGAAAGTAAGCAGTTTTGTTGATCTGGGAGTAACTATGGACCCCAAACTCAATTTTAATCTTCACGCATCTTCCACGGTTTTTAAAGCTAAAGGCGCTCTTAGTTTTGTTAAACGTTGATCTAAAGAATTAGCGGATCTACCACAAAAATTCATTTTACATCTTTGGTGAGGCGTATATTAGAGTATGCTTCTGTGGTTTGGAACCCTAGTTACCAAGTCCATTCGGAGAAGTTAGAGACCGTTCAAAAACAATTATTACTTTTTGCCTTAAATCATTTGCATTGAGATTCCAGTTTAAATCTTCCCCCATACACTAACCGTTTAAGACTTATAAATCTCCCTTGGTATAATATTTTTTGTCAAACTCATGAATGGGTCAGTCTGTAGCCCATCTCTCTTATCTGATATTAATTTTAACGTTCCCGCTCGCTCTACCAGACAGTTTAGACCCTTACTTTTAACATTTTCTAGAACAAATTTTGAGTTAAACGAACCATTCCGCCGTATATGTCATAATTTCAATTCTCATTCCAGCACATCTAACTTGATCTAACAGACTCACTCTTTACCATTAAAAGAATTATTTATCGACTCTTAACAAATAGCATTTAAAAATAATAAACTTTAATCTAATTCTTAATTTCGGTTGTTGAAATTTTTGTTTCTGTAGCTGAGCAGCTTAAGATCGCAACGCTTAAAACTCTCTTGCCTTTTTATGACTCGGCTAATTCCGCTCGTTCGCGTATTGCGCCCCTCGCGTCGGTTGGGCGGGAGGAGGCAGTACATATATCGTCAAATGAGGAAGTTTCCCAAGGAAGCATTTGATTCCGATCTTTAAGTTTGTATGGCAGCTATATGCTATAGTGAGCCGATCTGAACAATTTCTTCGGAGATTACATAGTTGCCTTAGAAATTAATCTATACCAAATTTCGTGAATATATCTTGTCAAATGCGTAAGTTTTCCATACAAGCCCTTGATTCCGGTCGTTCAGTTTGTATGGCAGCTATATGCTATAGTAAGCCGATCTGAACAATAATCTTAGAAAATAACCTGTGCCAGTTTTTGTGAAGATACATTGTAAAATGTGAAAGTTTTCCATACAAGAACTTGATTCCGATCGCTCAGTTTGTATAGCAGCTGTATCCAATATCAACAGTTTCGAAAAATGAGCAGCTTCTTCAAGAGAAAATGACGTTTGCAAAATTTCAAAACGATATCTTAAAAACTGAGGGACTAGTTCGTATATATACAGACGAACATGGCTAAATCGACTCAGCTCAACATACTGATCATTTATACATACACTTTATAGGGTCTCCGATGCTTCCTTCTGGGTGTTACAAGCTTCGTGGCAAACTTAATATATCTTGTTCAGGGTATAATGAAATGTAATTTACATTTAATATTATTGTAATATATTATTTTTTAGGATATTATGATAGTATGTCATAAATATATATAACATATCCACATACATACATACATATTTGTGAAATTATAATATATTATCAAACATATGAAATATTCAAAAAGTAACTCTTATTTGCACATTAACTACAAATATTACTATATTCTGAGCATAATTTTCATTGAATGCTCAGCTCTGATCACGCGCCACTGTTAAAATTTCTCCTTCCGAGCTTGCTATGGTGAAAGACGCTCATCGCATTTTGTTAGCCAAAAATATGTTTATATTATTATTAGAACTTAGTCTTACCGTTCAATAATTTCCAAATAAGACAGCAGACGCACTTAATGCCGAATAAATAATTTATTTATTTTTTCAACAAGTTTGTATTAAAAAAAATAGTATTGAGATTATGATAATATAAAAAAGGTGCTGATTCTAGATGGGCAATTCCTTCAAACCCAAAATTCCGGACGTCTCTAAGTTAACCAGCGGCAAGTCTTTCACAACCGCTACGAAGTCTGGTACTGAAAGAGGCATAACAGTCACCAGTGGCGTAGCTAGGTGGGAGCGAAGGGGGCCGTCGCCCCGAGCGCATCGTCTTGTGGGCGGAAAAACGATCTCGCTGTTTTTTTATATTCAGAAAAATACTTCAACAAATTTTTTCACAAAATTTATTATAAAAGATAAAGAGTTATACACTCACAATGTAATAATCTGAATAACAATGAAAAATATTAATTTTTACTCGAATACTCTTCAGTATTTGCATTTGTCTTATATCTTTTGGCTTAAACCTTTTATAAAAATAGTGATAGAACTTAAAGATGCACTTTTCTAGCTTTGATCACTGCAAGGCTTACAGTCCCATGTGTCAAAAGTGTACAAGATATAAGGCGAAAATGTGTTTTTTCTATGGCTTTTCATAAGATGTCTTGCAAATTTACTATCAATTTCCTCAAAAACCGCATTGTGAGAATTTTGGAACTTCAGAATTCGCCTGGCTTCTAGTTCCTAAATTTTATATACTTAATATCGAAGATATTTTGCAAAAATTCACTTTTGTTCGAACCACCTCATGAAACTTTTAGGTAGCTAGATAAAGGGGGGCGGCAGAACATCCTTGGCTCCGGGCGCCCGAAGTTGTAGCTACGCCACTGACAGTAACCCTTTTCGATATTTTTATACTCTCGCAACAATGTTGCTAACGAGAGTATTATAGTTTTGTTCACATAACGGTTGTTTGTAAGTCCTAAAACTAAAAGAGTCAGATATAGGGTTATATATACCAAAGTGATCAGGGTGACGAGTAGAGTCGAAATCCGGATGTCTGTCTGTCCGTCCGTCCGTCTGTCCGTCCGTCTGTCCGTCCGTCCGTGCAAGCTGTAACTTCAGTAAAAATTGAGATATCATGATGAAACTTGGTCCACGTATTCCTTGGCTCCATAAGAAGGTTAAGTTCGAAGATGGGCAAAATCGGCCAACTCCCACGCCCACAAAATGGCGGAAACCGAAAACTTATAAAGTGTCATAACTAAGCCATAAATAAAGATATTAAAGTGAAATTTGGCACAAAGGATCGCATTAGGGAGGGGCATATTTGGACGCAATTGTTTTGGAAAAGTGGGCGTGGCCCCGCCCCCTACTAAGTTTTTTGTACATATCTCGGAAACTACTATAGCTATGTCAATATAGTCGTTTTCTTCAGGCATTTCCATATACAGTTCAAAAATAGAAGAAATCGGATAATAACCACGCCCACCTCCCATACAAAGGTTATGTTCAAAATCACTAAAAGTGCGTTAACCGACTAACAAAAAACGTCAGAAACACTAAATTTTACGGAAGAAATGGCAGAAGGAAGCTGCACCCAGCCTTTTTTTAAAAATTGAAAATGGGCGTGGCGCCGCCCACTTATGGACCAAGAACCATATCTCAGGAGCTACTAGACCGATTTCAATGAAATTCGGTATATAATATTTTCTTAACACCCTGATGACATGTACGAAATATGGATGAAATCGGTTCAAAACCACGCCTTCTTCCAATATAACGCTATTTTGAATTCCATCTGATGCCCTCTCTGTATAATATATAGTACATTAGGAACCAATGATGATAGCAGAATAAAACTTTACCAAATACGGTATTTGAAAAATATGTAAATGACGTATAATGAAATCTCGATTATCACTTTACCATGCGGGAGTATAAAATGTTCGGTGACACCCGAACTTAGCCCCTTCTTACTTGTTTCTATCGCATTTAATCCAATCAATATTATCTGAGCCATCCTCTGCAATCAGATATCCTCCGGTTGTCAGTTCTTCAATTGTCACATATGGGTTATTCACCCCAACGAACGTGATACCTTTACGAGACTCAGCATCGATAACAATACGGTAAAATAGTTTCGGCACAGGTACGACATTATTGTTTTGCTCATCGTTCATTAGGTATAACACGTGTTGTACATTGTTAACATCTGGCAAAGTGCAAACACCCCAGGTACCAGTCCAGCAGAGTAGGGTACTACTACTGTCATGAGCGAACGGACGGACTCCATCCTCAATGCGCGACCAGTTACCGGCTGAAGGACTGCCATTGTGGCACTACATTCACATAATGAAAAGTAGACATTTGTGGACCACTGAATATCAGGTCAGCTTTGGCAACCAAGTGGCCACGGGACAGATAATTTTTGGTTTCCACGTAAATCGAATCCTTTCCAAGTATACGACTGAGTGCCTCAATTTGTTTGAGCTTTTTGTAAAGCGGGTCAATGTTTCTACCACCACAGAAATCGCCGGAAGTGAAATTTTTACGCGGCACGTCATGTTTGTAGTGAATACTTGCAGGAGTAATGGTGTGTTCAACGTAAAGAGTTGTTTGGCGAATTTTGTCAAAACACACTTTCATTGTTAGTAGTAATGACTCAGTGAATTTAATCCCGATATTAATCAATTCGGTGTCTTTACCGCTGCAGCAAAGTCTCGTTCGCATTGGTGTAGGGGTTGATGTTGTTTTGCACATGATTTTTGAGAAATTAACTATTATATTTTTTTTAAATCTAAAATTTTTTTTGAGAAATTGACTATTTTCTTTTATATAAGTAAATTTCGAAATTTATTTGAGAAATTGACTATTTTATTTTTTATAATAAAATTTGAAAATTTATTTGAGAAATGGCACGTTTCCGATTACTTTGGCGGAGGGGTAAAAAATCCGAGTTTCCATAAAATGGGGTATGTGCGGATAGGGGAGCTTCTCCAGAGAAAGAATGTTCAAAACTAATATAAAAATAGCTTATTTTTTTTTTTAAATATTCATTATTAAAAGTTCAAAAATTTGCACTAATAACACATTGTATAACTCTATGTTTCACTAAATTTTTTCACGTTTTTCACTCCTTGTATTTAAATATACACTCTAAGTATTGAAATAAGTTCTCACTTCAGTTTTATTTTGCTATATTTTACCTAAATTTAATAATTTAAAAATCACTTAACACACTCATCGTTGAAAAGGTTACAATTAATAATTATGAAGAAAATGAGCGTTGCCACATCTTAAATAGCAAATATGTAGGATTTTTAATGATTTTTCTTTGTTTGTTTTTGGCCTGATTCTTTTTTCTATATTAGCTATAATAAAAAATATCTTCCAACATTTTTCAAGTTATAATTGAGTTGTGAACACTTTTTCTATCCACATAAGTAAATGCATAATATGTGATTTATATTTAATAAACACAAATAACTAAAGCTCTCTCATAATATTATAACAAAAAATTTATATCATATCGGGGTGACTAAAGTACTTTTGAGTAGTACTCCTTTCTGCGTTAAAAATAAAAAATATATTGAGTTTTCGTTATAAAATGGTTAAGTTTTGGTTATTATATCTGTCAGCGATTTCCATTTATTTTTGATAATACGTTGTTTTGTATTTTAGGTGACAATATATATAATATTAGTATATAATATTACTATGTATTACTTATTTGTTTATCAAATTAAATAAAGAACATATCCATATGTATGGAAAAAGGAATTTCAGCGAATTGTCTTATCATCACATGGCAGCGCTCCATTTCGTCGTAATTTTTAGCACACAAATGATGTCACTACTAGTGTAAAATGTAATTTTTAAAATAAAATTTTCGTAGGTAAAAAACCTGCTAAAAGTGCAAAATGTGGATTTAGTTAAAAGTTAATGGTTTAGTTTAATTAATTTGAAGTGAAAAATGTGAGGAAGTATGTTTAATGGGGTGAAATGCTTCTTGAAATGTTCGAATTTTGGGAATTTTTGAAATTTAAGGTCGAATATCTCGTAAACTAAGCGTTTGCGGTACCTATAACCTTACAAATATCTAACGGTACATTCAATCGCGGCGCCAAAGAAATCGGAATTGTGCCTACACATATTAATTCACAAAAAATATAGCCTTAGTTATATATTCTTTCGAAATACAAAATTTTAAACAAAAAACTTTTCAAAAGTATAAATCGGTGTGGACAAACCTAAAGCACCCTCTAATATTTGCCAGGAAAAATAGTACCACGCTACTTTAAAAGTACGTTATTCGTTGAAGACATTAGCCATATACCGTTACAAATATTATTGAGATATTTTGTAAAGAGATTTTTGCCGTCGTCACTGTTCAGTTGCGATTTAGAGTTTAAGAATCAAAATTTGCGGAAAATACTTATTCAGCCGACTTTACAAATAAAATAATAAGTGATTGGCAAAAAAGTTTATTGCAACATAAAATTAGTTAAAAATATTCGGTGAATAGATCAGTGGTGCCCCCGATTAAAAAATAAATTTCAGCAAACTGGCAATGAACTTTATCGGCACAGCTGAGGAAAACAGCAAAAAATTACATAAAGATACGATTCATTGATCAAAAAGGTTACCCAAATTTATCCCACAGTCTTTTCCAATTAAATACAGAAACACTTTTGTTTACTAATTAGTCCTTTACTTCAGCAAAAAATTGAGAGGCCAAACTTATATTTGCGACTGCTCATCTCGATTGGAGCATTCAGAAATTGAATACCATTTTATTCTCAAGACGTATCGAAATATAATATTAAAAAATCGATTGACATAAGATGTCTGAGAAGTACGATAGGACAAGGACTTAAACCTTAGTATTATATTGCGACCATTAAATATGACGATGGTAATGTTATGGTCTAGAGCTCTTACTCTGAACGCGGACCTGGACCTATTCATATAAAAAATGGAATAAGAGACCGGTTTGTTTACACCGACATTTTAAAAAACGGGATGCTGAAAAGGATATGCCACTATAATGATGGTTCCAGCAGGACAATGATCCTAAACATAACTCTAGGCATTGAAAAACTTGCTTGAAAAGTTACAGAGTTGATGTTTTGGATTTGCAGGCGTAATCACTCGATGTCAAATCCATCGAGAACTTGTGGGAGATCGTTAATTCTAAAAAAATAGGGAAAATTGTAAAACCAAGGATCAACCTTTAGAACCAGAAAAAATTGCTTGCAAAAACGGCATACCACATGATTTATAGTAAATAATTTAATTTCTTCTATGCCCAAAATATGCGTTTCAGTTACCCAAAAATAAGGATTTGCTACTCTTTTTTAATTTTCAGATATTATTTTCAAACCGATGAAAGGGGTGCTTTAGTTCAGTTTTGTCCAGTTAATTTTTAAACCTTAAATGTTTTTGTTGTTTTAACTTATTTAATTTTGAAAACTGAAAACGAGAAGCTTTATTCTAATAAAAACTAATAAGCAATCCATTGAAAAACGTCAACATTTTACATCTATTTATGTTTATTGTCTGAAAACAGCTAAGTTCGAGCTGAACCATAGTAGGGGGTGCTTTAGTTTTGTCCAATACTGTATGTACAAAGTATGAAAAAAAAATTTTTGTTTTCTCATTTTTTGGGTTCTTCCAGATAACGTTTCAGCACTGCACAGAAGCGTGTGACACCGTCAACTAATTTATCCTTGTTGTGAAATGAAATAGATAAACGTAAACAATTATTTGCCACCATAGGTTCGTAAGCAAAACGAGAACCGATAATAAAAAATATTTTCTCAACTTGCAAACATGTTTGTAAAAGTTTCCCAGCATCTGTATTTGTTGGTAGAGAAATCCAAATGAAATATCCTCCCGACGGTTTAATCCATTTGCAACTGACAGGCAAATTTTTTTCAAGTATTTCACAAGCTGCCAACATGCGTTCTTTATAAGCACGCTTCACAATGGCAATATGTTCTTGTGCCAATTTTAGTTCAAAAAGACTGGCTAATATGCCCGATGTATAATTATTGAAGCAGCCGCCACTATTCAAGATTCCACTGCAATAATAGAATTCTATCATGTTTAAGAAACAAATTAGTTTTGAAAAATTTAGTTTACTCACGAATTTTCTAAAATTGGTTTTAATCGGGCAGGTACCTCCAACCAACCTACTCGAACACCTGGTCCAATTAGCTTTGCGAAACTTCCATTTGAAATTATATTTCCTGTGCCATTATCGTAGGCAAATAAGCGCTTCGCTGGCTTCGAACTTGTGTAATTTAGAATATTATAAACATCGTCACATAGTATTAAGAAGTCATATTGCCTAGCTAAATTCGCAAGCTCTTGGCAAACAGCTATTTTTTTTTTTATTTGGAACGAGAAATCGAAATTGTTAAATTTAGCTTTAAAGTAGTATTCTATATTTCGACTACTACCTTCAGAAAAAAGTATACCAGTTGGATTATGATAAGTTGGAATGGTATAGTACATTGCCCAGAAGGTTTTAGATTTTGATTGAAACCGTTTTTCCTGTACTATTTTTTCAAGTTCCTTCACATCTACTCCATCGTCATTAAGTTTTACTGAAATAAAAAATAATACGGTACTTTTTTTTTTTGATTTCATAAGATAAAACAATAAAAAATGTTAACTTCGGCTGCACCGAAACTATATACCCTTCGGATGTTCAAGTTTTCTTGCAAGAACTTAATTTTGATAGCTCAGTTTGTATGGTAGCAATTAGCTATAATGGTCCGATGTGAACAATTTTTTCAAAGATTTTGTTGTTGCCTTAGAGTATAATACATGTCAAATTTTGTGAAGATAACTTGTTAAATAAAGTTTTCCATATACAGGGTCCGGCACTCGAAGTGTATTTTAAAAAAGCCATAAATTCGGTTTAGAAAATTATTTTTATTTATTTTATAGTACAAAATGTGTGAAAATAATCAGAATTTCAACACCAATTCACTTTTGCTCGATCTGACCACCTTTTGCCTTAACTATGGCTTTGAGACGATCAAAAAACGAATCTCAAGCTGCCCGAATGTGACTTGCCGGTATTTTGGCCCACCCACGGACAATGGCTTTCTTCAGCATCTCGAGACTGGTGTATTTTTTACTGCGAACCGTGCTCTCCAAAATGGCACAGAGAGAATAATCCATTGGTTCACTCGCGCTTTGTGAGACGGTGCTGAGTCTTGTTGAAACGTCCATGGTTTGCGACCGAAATGTTTGTTTGCCCACGGCTTTAAAGCAGCCTCCAGAACACTTTCCCGATAATATGTCGCATTTACTTTGACGCCAGGCTCGATGAAAACAATTGGAGAGCGCCCATCTGTGGTGACAGCGGCCCAAACCATTATTTGTGGCGGGTGCTGGCTGCCTCCTGGTGGCCAACCGATGACTTAGATTCTCGTATGAACGGTCGGTCAAGTAAACCCTATCGTTTTGATAGTTTACGAATTGCTCAATTGGAAAAATTTTTTCGTCAGAAAACACAATGTTCGGAATTTGACCGCTTTCGGCCAAGCGAAGCAACTGCTTCGCTCTCTCAAGTCTTACTTGTTGCTGCTTCGGTGTGAGATCATGGGCCTTTTGGAACTTGTAAGGCTTGACCTTGAGCTCATTTTTCAATATGCGTCGGATGCTGCGGTCGGATATTTTCAGTTCTTTAGCCATTTGATTGCCACTTCGTCGTGGATTTCTCTCGAGTCGCGTCTTCACTTTCCGAGCCATCTCAAGTGACGTAGCAGTCTTTTGATGACCACATCCATGGCGTTTTGCGATGCTACCAATATCATTGTAACGAGTGATGATGGGATAAACAAAAACTTTATTCACATTAAGGTGTTTGAGCTCACGAACAATTGCTGGCTGTGATTTTCCAGCTAAATATAAAGCAATCACACTATTACGTTTGAATTCCATCGCTGATCACTTTTTTGCGTTCACTTTTGGCAAAACGCTTTGGTACACTTGTGAAGAATACTCCGAACTGTCATTCAGCAAATTTATAAACAGCTGATTCCAGTGCGACAGCTGCGCGAACGGTCTGAAGTTGGTTACACTTCGAGTGCCCTGTAAGAATTTAATTTTGATCGATCAGTTCGTATGACAGGTATCTATATTCTGCTAGTCCGATATCGGCGATTCCGACTTAGCTTCTGGGGAGAAAATGACTTGTGCAAAATTGCTCATTCATATCTCAAAAGCTGAGGAACTTGCTGTCGTATATACCAACAAACGGACAGACAGATGGATTTCGATGACAGCTAACTTGTTACCTTCCACCAAACAGGATATAGGCAATCGTTAGAACAACCACAGCATGGACGTGGTTAGATCGACTCAGCTCGTCATGCTGATCATTTATATTGTGTAAAGTATAACTTCGTGGCAAACTTAATATATCTTGTTCAGGGTATAAAAAAATTAATGAAATATCGACTTAATTATAGAAAAAGCGTAAATAAATGTACATATATAGAGATATTTTTACATACACGGTACGATGGAAAGAGTTGTGAATTGTTTCATAGTATCCAATGCGATCATATAAGTAACTTCGTCAACAAAAATTACACCATTTAAATCAAGCAGAGTTGATAAGACAAAATGTAGTCCTTGCGATGCACCAGTTGTTATAATAAGATCCTCACTTTGTAGTAATTGTGTTAAATAATATTACATCTTGAGATATTCAAATACACACATACTACAAACCTTTTTACGCGATCATCAACATATAGTGAACTGAAGTATTCTGCGATAGCATTTCGTATTTCTAACGAACCACTAGTGGGCCCGTATTGGAAAAGATAAGATAAATTGCTTTGTTTTTCATATTTCTATGTAAATTGCAAAAAACTTAGCTGTCATTAAATACAACTCTAATAATACAGTTAACTTACTAGTCTATGCTTTGTAGCTGCTTCAAAAATATCACAGCAGTTCTGCAATAAATCTGGACCTGGAGCACCTACGCCCAAATTAAGGATCTTTTCGTCATAAACATTCCAGTCGTTTCCATCAAACAAATGTTTTAGCTTGCGATCGACATTGACAAGCGCCATTTCACCTCTAGTCATATCAAATCACTGACTCAAATTACTTCGCGTGTTTTGCTAAAAATGAAATAATATCTCATGATTATGCATGGATTGTTAATATTTAAGTACCCTACTTTAAGTACCACTTAATTAGGTCACTTACAGCTTGCCATAACGCAACGTAAAATCATAAAATCGTAAATTTATACACTTGTTTAAAAAAATTGTTCTTCAATTCATACAAAAATAAGTTTACTCAATTGCAATCCTCAACGCTATGTTTTCTGTTCGTTGTAACTTTATGAGGCTATATGAAACCTTTAAATGATAGACATTCTATATACTTTCATTCTTGGTTTATAAATTTTCGTAAGTGTGCATGTTTGGCTGCTAACAGGAGTATTACATTTATAAATAAAACATAAAGTACACCCAGCTATTGGTACTTATCAGTTTGAACTAAAAGATATCTATAAGGTTTTTATATGGTAGTGTTCATTAGAGTACATCCTCTGTCGTTAATTGATGTTATTATATGTAAATGCATACATACATATAAAGTTGTCGTTTAAGAATCTTACTTTATCGCGCAAAGCGGATTAGTTGCTTGAAGATACGAATGTTTCCCAAGCTCAGTCACAAAATATTTTTCTGACTTTATATTTTTACCGTTTAGTCTTAACCGAAGAAGAGTTGTGCCCGAAAATCTAGAGCAAATACTATATAATTAACAAACCCTTTTGATTTAAATATAGCTCTTGCCATCATGCACCATTATTAAGGAAAATTTTTGATAATTTCATAATTTCATTTTAGGTGACAATATATATAATATTAAAATACAATATTACTTATTTGTTTATTAAATTAAATAAAGAACATATCCACATGCATGGAAAGAATGTTTATACTGTATTCTTTACACTTTATTACGTAATATTATTATATAATATTACTAACACATGTATATAATATTACTTATTTGTTTAATATGCATGGAAAAGGGAATTTTTGCGAAAAAGAGAAATTTCAGGGAACTGCCTTATCATCACATGGCAGCGCTCCATTTCGTCGTAATTTTTAGCACACAAATGATGTCACTACTAGTGTAAAATGTAATTTTTAAAATAAAATTTTCTTAGGTAAAAAACCTGCTAAAAGTGCAAAATGTGGATTTAGTTAAAAGTTTATAGTTGAATTTAATTAATTTGAAGTGAAAAATGTGAGGAAAGTATGTTTAATGTGGTGAAATGCTTCTTGAAATGTTCGAATTTTGGGAATTTTTGAAATTTAAGGTCGAATATCTCGTAAACTAAGCGTTTGCGGTACCTATAACCTTACACATACATAACCGTACCTTCAATCGCGGTGCCAAAGAAATCGGAATTGTGCTGAGAAATTAACTATTTCGTTTTTTATAAGAAAATTTTAAAATTTATTTATTTTTTATAAGAAAATTTTTATCGCCGGCACATTGTGCCTTCAGAGTTTGTCCGTCGAACGGTGTTGCGAATGCATCAGCGCAGCGCAAACTCACCTACTGGCCATGGGGCACTACAATTTCACCACTTGAATTGGGTAGCAAGTACTCAAGGTGATTGGGTTCCGTAAAAATTGGCGAATTGTTGTGCATATCGGCATTGATTTTGAATTCACAATGTGAAAATTGTGCTTCGCCTTATTTATCAAAACTCTTGATTATCGTTTCAACTGGTAAATTACAGTTTGCTGATTCAGAACTATGTATCGGTCCATTCGTGGTACTGTTACTTTGTCCATTAGTGGGTTTTTGGTAAAATTTGCTTCAGGCTGCTTAAGCCTATTAATAATTAGATAAATAATCAGTACAACTACATATACATATATGTACATAAGTAGCGTCAATATGAAAGATGCTTTCATTTTTCGTTGCTTTTGATTACTATTCTTGTTTATAAAAATTGACAAAATTTTTTTGGATAGATTGACTGATTACTTTTTTTTCTTATATATTTTTTCCACAATCACTAACTTATCACACGGTGGTTCCTTGCCTACTAAAGTGCTTGTGAAGCGTTTCCTACATACAGACTTTTGTTTGCCGCACGATTACTCACAATGGAAAGTGAACTTGATCGCTGTGTTTTCAGAATATGTACTATTCTCTCATTTACTCACATTAATTCCAACTGCAGACAAATTTGTTACACTCTTCAGGCAGCTATATCAATAGATAGGTATACGGGTGAAAATAGGCCTCTAGGGGAACCGAGCACCCACAAAAAGTCGGTAATGCACCTGGTTGCATACCTCAAGGTGGTGTGGAAAATGCAATATACTTTATAAAATACTAACAAAAAATAAGTAAATAAAATTCGACACAAAATCTGTGTTTTCATATTAATGTAAGCTGAGTATACGCCCGTCTTGGCTTGAGTTAATTTGGAGATTTCGTAATGAAACTTCATGGAGACGTTTTTTATCTGAGGAAGTTGGGGCTTTAGTACAACCATGCCCATAAAGTTTAATTTAGATTATTTACAATAAATTATTCAAAGTTCATTAAATTAGCCTCAACCTTCTTTATTCCTCACGCAGTGATATTCGCCCTTACTATAAATATGATGTCATTTACTTTATATAAATTTTTTTTGCTTTCGTTCAAGTGAGAAAGCATTGCATGGTCGGAATCCATAAGCTAAGTATAATTTTATTTATATAACTACTTATACAGTATCGAACAAAACATTTGCAACTAGAGCGAAGGTCTACATTTTTTGTCTTACAATGCCATTTTTCTTTCGAATTCCTTTTTGTTTCTTGTTTTTAAATTTCCAGCATTGAAGTTACATATTTTGCAATGTTTATCGCGATCTGTTTTTATTTTGCCGGTTATATTTGAAAACAATTTCAATTGTACGCCAATCCGCCACGACAAAACAGTTGCAACTCTGTTTTGTTTGTTTCTTTTCTCCTTTGTTTGTTTCTTTCTTAAACGGTATTGAGTTTTAATTAAAAAAGTAAATGTTCTAACTAAGCATAATTTCTGCTCTGAGTTTTTTCGAAAACACGTTTTCATTTTAAATTTTTTTACAAGAAAAGTAATGGCTCTAAATAAATTCGGCGAAGCACTCCGAGCACGTATTATTGATGATTATAATAACGGAACTTCTCAAAAAGAGATTTATATAAAGTACAAAATTCACAAGTCATCAATTTCGCGAATAATTTCGAACTTTATTAGGAATAAAACTGTCGAAGTAGTGCATCGTGGACGCCGACCAAGAAAAATTGATGAAAAACTGACAGCTCAATTGTAAGAGAGGTAAAAAGATATCCATTATAAAGCGCTCCGCAATTTGTAAAGGAGCTTGAGTTACCAATCTACTCAAAACCGGTCGCTTATCGCCTAAATAACGCTGATTTAAGGAGTTACCGACCAGCGAAGAAACCGCTTATTAACAAACTTAACCAACTAAAACGATTGTGTTCGCTAAAAATCATCTAGAATGGCCAATAAGCAAGTGGAAAACTGTTCCTTTTAGTGATGAGTCCAAATTTAATTTGGAACGCGGTGATGGCGTGAGTTTCGTTCGACGCCCACGAAACAAGCGTCTTAAAAATTTTTATTGTCAAAAAACAATCAAACATAGTTGCTATGTTATGGTCTAGGGATGTTTATCTGCTTCTGGTTTGGGGCCGCTGCCACTACAGAGGATCTTCCACTGGGACAACGACCCGAAGCATATGGCATAGGTCCTAAAATCGTGAGTGACCTCCACAGTCCCCAGCCTTTAATCTCATAGAAAATTTACGGAAAATTATAAAAAAAATGTATCGCAGTAATGTGCCAAATACTGATCAGTTTTTTCCAAGGGCCCTGGAGGCATGGAGAAATATACCTCAAACCGTAGTGCATAACCTTATAGCTGCAATGCCGCTGCGATGCAAAGCAGTTATTCAGAGTAATGAGTTTGCTACAAAATACTAAGTTTTTCTTTTATTTTATTAAAAATAGTGAACCGTTTTCTATGAGTTGCAATTGTTTTTTCTTATTGAATATATTTGTAGGTATATGTTATATCGCTTTTTTATATACATTAAACAAATAAACTGAAAAATATTATTAAATTTGCTTTGTTTGCCTTAATTAACATCCAATATTTAAAACAAAATTAAAACAGTAGGCCTCCGGCAATTATTTTCTGTGTAATCGACAGTATTTTCATTATCATATTGCAGTTGCAAATGTTTGGCCGATACTGTACATACATACATACATATATATGTATGTACATAAGTCATGCCACATAAAAAAGGCACAGTAAGAGAGTGTTTGTGCGATAACAGAATGTGTATCTGTGTGCCGACCGTGTGGGTGTGGCTTGCATTCCAAGTGGATAACACTTTGTTTTTTTCTGCCTTGCGCCAAATCCTGAACTTTCTAGAACATACTTATATCGATATTTCGATATTGCCACATTGATGTAAAATATTAAATTATTGCGGAATCAACGAGGTTTCATAAGAATGCGGTCGGGATATTCAACTCAATGAAACACGGCATTAATCGTTTATTATAATAAACTGTAAAGTGTGCGAACAAATTAAGTCTGCCACCCAGAGAGATTCGTCCAGATATTTGCTTTAAGTTCCTTTGATTCAAACTGTAGTCTAACTTAACAAACTCTGGTGCTTTAGCTTCGGTTACTTTTAAAGATAAATGATTTGGCTTTGCTTTATAGGTTTTAAATTAAAGCTTACAATGTCAACTATGAAGATCAACTGCGTGGATAACATACACACGAAAGCTTTTGACGCACAAAATCAAGCTTTCAGTTAAAGCGCTTCTGTTTAAGTTTTGATATTGCCTTGATTTTTATATCACATGAGCTTTACTATAAAAAGCGCTTTTGAGCGTATTTTAAGCTTTTAAGTCATGTTGAAAGCTACATAATGACATTTGGAGCTTTCAATTCACAATTTTACAAAATTTGCAAAGGTAACATGGCTTAAAATAAAGATGAAGTTCCAGTTAAAGTCGCAGACCTCAGCTTGCTACCGAGTTAAATGTTGATTAAAATATCTCTGTATGTTTTTTATAAATTTTCATTTTCGTGGGACTACCGTTTCATTTTGACTCGACTTTGAGCGCCGTTATAAATAAGTCTTTCACGATGGGCGCAGCGCTGAAGATCATGAATTTATTGAAAAATATGATTGAGGTAACGACGAACTTGTGTTTTATGGGAATTATGTTGCCAAAAAAGGCATTTTCGTCAGTCACAAAGAACCGGAAGCATTTTATAAGCGTGTTTCTATAACAAAACTAGAACTATATTTTAAAATGTATGACTTTTCTCGCCAAAATCTTAAAAGAAAAGCAGGTGAAGTGCATTCCTTTAATGCAAACGTAAGAGCAGAGAATTGAGAAAACATATCTAAATTCTCTACCGTTAACGGAAATTGATCGTGCTGCGTTGAAAGTGTATAACAGTGGCAACAGTTGGCACGAACAGCACAGTCCGCTCGCGATTACCGGCAACAAAAGAGCGGCAGCTAGTCAGTGATTTCTGGTGCCAGTTGTGAATAAATATAAATGAGCATGTGCGTACGCGCCACAACAACGGTGAAAACGCCAACAACAGCAATAAAACAGCTGATGCGTTCAGCTTTAAATATTTTTACCTTGTGCAGTGTTTTCGTCAGTGTTGTTGCCAGAGAAGCGGTGAAACCACCTGATGACGTCGCTGCTGAACTGAAGCGTGTTGGAACAGGTGTCATAGCGTCAGAGAACACGTCCACACACAGCGGTAAGTTATCAATGCTGAAGATTTTGCTTGTAAACATTAGGGTGGTGGGGGTCAGCAGAAATTTTGAGAGTATTGAAGTCAGCACTAAGACACAGTGCTTTTCAGTTAAGCACAATTGAGTATCACGAGAAAAAGTGGAAGAAATTCGACTTGATTTGGCCTCATGAGACATTTTTAACAAATAACAAAATAAATAATCGTAACCGTAATTCATATGCGATATCTTTTAACATTCCTCTGCAGCTGAGCAAGCTTAGTCTCAAAAATTTTGCTCATGATATTTTTAAGGTACACCCTAATGTAAAGTATTAGTTGAATGTGAAAGCACAATTTTCGATTGTTTACATGATTTTCGTTTCTGGCCCTAAAAACATCAGAAATGCAAAGCATTAGTGACTAATTCAAACGAAGTATAAAAATAAAATCGAAAGAAAACGTGTCTAGCCATTTGGATATCTTAACAGCTTTACAAAAGCGAATGCAAATCTAATCCGCGATATACATGGGCATTAGCTATTAAGCGAAGATTTCCGCAATGCAACAAAAACAATTGGACACATTCTTGGAAAAGGCAGAGTCTTTATCCAATGGAGACGAGATATTTTCGAAGGCTCTCAATGTTTCTCTTAAAACTAAGTGGGGAGAGGAAGAGAAAAACTTAGAAATTTCAGCAAATTCTACAATCTTCTTAATGGTGCTTAAATTAGGTCTTACAGAATGGGCCTAATGCTTAAGCTTAAGTGCAGTCGCTAGCGATAAGGCGGTCTTGTGATGTTCCTTTCCAACTAATTAAATTAATGAAGCTCTGGACGGCTGCTCGCTGAACAACAAAACGGTGGTCTCAAGCAGACTGTCGTTGGGCAAGAAGAGTAAATAACGGTTTCACTTCGGCATAGCATCTTCTATTTATATAATTTCCGGTGAAGCATTTCGGACTTAGCGCGTTGAAAGTTGTCTTTGAGCTTCTCGAGCGTTGCTGGTTAATGCCCCCAGAGAAATTAGTATGGAGGCGTATAAACTCATTATCTTGGTGCTCATTTGACTGGGCCGTTTCGCGAAATTAGAGAGTCGCAAAACTTTTCCCGCAATGTGTGAGTTAATTTTTACATTAAGTGAAAATGAGTCAAAAAAATATATTTTGAGCTGCACCGAAATGTGTACGCTTTATTTATACCCCTTAAGACTAACTTATTACATGGTTCTTACTTCTATTTATACTAACTAGTATGTTTACTTATTACTAGTTGATAGTTTGTTAAGATACAGATTATATTATTTGTTTAGGTTTGTTTACGTACATATATATTGTTTGCTTAGATACATTTGCTTTGTTTTAAGATAAGGTTGTTGTGGTATTCAAACTCAATGTTGTTTTGATACTTGTTTGTTTAGGATTGTTTGTTGTAGTGATAGTGCATTTCAATTGTTCCAACTCAAGGTTGTTTCTGCATTCTGTTTACTGAAACAAAAGGTTGTTTTGATGTTTGTTACTATTATAAGGAATACATTCCTTAACTTGTGCATATTTTGACTTGAAGCCACGTCTTGCTGGAAATAGAGATCGTCAGCGTATTATTATGCTCCCTATTGATGGTAATATAATTTCCTGCCTCATTTCGGACGAAATACGGACCGATGATGTCGCCATATCACACTCCGACCAAACGGTGTTTCTTGAACCACACAAGGATTTCACTTACCCCAAAAAGCGACACGTTTGTTTGTGACGAAGCCATTAAGTCTGAAGTGGAGCTCATCTGAGAAAATGATTTTTCGATGGATGTGAATTTTTGAATTTTTCATGACCGCCACGAGGTCACTATTGGTATATATGCTACCTGTGGAATGATTGATCTCTCTTTTGTTTATATTTAACTCATATAATACTTTAATAGTAAGGAATTAAAGTTCATATTTATTTCATTATGCTTTCAGGTCTGCCATGCAGCATTGATACGCAATATGATTTGCCGAAGCCGAACCTACCGCAGCCGCTGTATGTCCGTCCAAACTCAACAGAGTACTGGCTGCCAAACAACGACGGTTTCATCGAGGTACCACAAGGCGCCAGCATAGAGTTGATCTGCACCTCACCTTTTGCGAATGCCACCACAAATACGGCAGGTATATCGCGCAGGAAGCGTTCCATCCGCCCGCGCTGCTTACAAGGCACCACATTCACGCTGAACGGCGAAAAGTACGAATTTCGGCAATTTCTCTGTACGCAGCCGGTGAAATACACTGTCGAGCGCACAGCGCAGACCTGCGCCAATAACAGCGCTCAGCTGTATCGCGTTGGCTACAATTTGACGAGGACACATTTCCTGGAAACCATGCAGGTTTGTCACGACGACGACGAACTGCGCACGCATTATGTGCGTTACACGCTCCAGCCGGCAAACCAATACTATCAGCCCGGCGTAAAGCGTTTAAGCTTCTCGAAAGCTAGGCATTTCACGGAATACGACATGAATTACTTCTACTCTCAGAAGAATCAACAACAACAGGCCGCACAGTTGTTGGGCAGCGAAGCGCATGCGCAAACCTGTTTCGATAAGAAGTCGCTCTTTCTATCGCGCGGTCATCTGGCTGCCAAAGCCGATATGATCTATGCCACACAGCAACGCACCACATACACTTTCTTCAATGTCGCACCCCAGTGGCAGTCGTTCAATGGCGGACAATGGGCCACATTGGAGGAGCGCGTGCGCGCCTCTGTCCAAAAATTTAAGCACACGGTGACCTGCTATACCGGCACAGTGGGCGTAATGCAACTGAGAACGGTCAGCGACAATATGTCTCGTCCTTACTACTTGTCGTACGATAAGAATAATAACGGTTTGTTGCCGGTACCGGCTCTGTACTTTCGCATCATTGTGTCTGCGGGTGGACGCGCTGGCATCGTGTTGCTGGGCACTAACGACCCATTTGCTACAATGCGCGAAATTCGCGAGGAATATGTGAAATGTACGGATGTGCGCGAGCAAGTGCCTTGGCTTAAATGGATGCGCAATAGTGAAGAGACCTTAAAGAGTGGATACTTGTATGCATGCAGAGTGGATGAGTTCATAAAAGTGGTGCCGATTCTGACGGCGGAGCTCGCTGATGTGACTGAGTTGTTGATACAAAGTTAACGGGGGCTGAGGTGCTGAATGTGACGGGCCTATATGAAAGGCCTGCTGCTTGTTCCCCCACTACTGAGTCTCTTTGACGAATACAATCCTCACAAGAATCAGCTGTTCCAATTTTAGTGATTAACGGTGCAATCAAAATAGTTAAATTGTACAAATTCTTTTTAACTTGTAATTTATTAAAATAATAAAGTTTTATCTTATACATGCAGAAGTTCATATTTACAAAAATACTAAAAGTATGGCAATATATTGCCCTTCTTCTCAAAATAAATGACACTATTTCTTTTCAGGATATATATCTACATAAAAGACTGTAGGGTTAGAACCGACTAAGACTTTCTACCTATCAAGAACTTTGGACTCCTTTTCCTTAAAATTTTAGGGAATATTTTTCAACAACAAGATATCTCTCCAGTTCTTTCAACGTTCAACTCTAGCATCGTAATCCACTGAAAGGCCGAAGGACTAGTTTATTGTGATTGCAGCTAAAAATCGCTGTTGGTCAAAACCTTGATTCGAACTATACATAATGCAAAATTAGTAAATAAATTTGTAGAAGAGGATTGAAATTTAAAGAACTCTCTCCCTATTGAGTTAGATCACATCATCAATAGCTAAAACTTATGATCACGGTGAGGGATGTATTGGAATGCATAGACTCATGTGATACCCGCAATCGGAGAAGATCGAAGGTCTTTTGGATTGTTGAGAATAGCAATATGCCTACAAAGCAGTTAATAATCCTTCTACAGCATAGTTCCCGTTCTCTTTTTACTTTTAACTCTAGTTCTAGTTACTAATCACACTGTCAAGAGTATTGAAGTTATTCATCATAAGCGAAATAAACTATAAAATTATCACATATGGTTATCCATTTCGAGGTTCCTTACTTTTTAAAGATAAACACAGAAAATTTAAATTTATTTAGAAATGTTTATTATCATGCATATCTTTTTTAAATGTTGACCGAGGCTACATCTCAGATGTTCCATCCGTTGAGTTCAATTTTCAATGACTACTTCGAGCTTTTTGATTGATAACTGGTGAATGACACACGTGATGTTTTGCTCCAAGGCATGAATCGAAGCAGAATTTTCCGCCTAGACTTTAACCTTTTCATATCTCCACAGGAAAAAGTTTAACTAAATTGATTGATGATATGTGTAGGAAGTGGCGACGTCTTGTTGAAACCAAATATCGCTGATAACACGAGCTTCAATTTCAGGCATCAAATATTCGGTTTGTTGTTTCTTCTGGATAAATGGCAGCTCTTGACTCGCTTCAGATTGCTCTTCGTCCCAAATGCGGCAATTTTGCTTGTTTACATATCCATTGAGCCAGAAATGGACTTTATGGCAGAACAAAATTTGGAACGAAAACGTCGGATTTTCTTGGAACTCTTCAATAGCCCATAGAACGAAGTCGATGGAGAGAGTTCGTTATTGCACAAGCTATATTTTATACGCTTTTAACTTATGATCTCGACGTAAAATGTGCCAAGTCGTTCCATATGTCAGTTCGAGTTGCTGCGAACGGTGCCGAATCGACTCTTCACCGTCTTCGTGTATGCTCTCAGCTACGGCTGCTATATTTTCTTCACTGCGTGCTGGAGGTGGTCTATTCGGTCAAATATTATACAATAATGAATGTTGGGTCTCAAAAAGGGTGATTGTGTTGTCATAGTACGTCCAGTAGGCCGATTAAAGTTGAACGATTTGTAAACGTTATTCAGATGTAAGTCTTTTCATGAATCGCCAAAAAATACTGAAATACTGCAAAAAATAACATAAGAGCCTGACACGACTCACCCTTGATCTGCCAAAAAAGGCTTTTGAAAAAAGAGCCTCTACTTAGATCGCCCATTATTTGTAAACAAAGGCTTCTTCAGTCATGACCTCACAAACTTATGTATTTTTTAAGAAAGTAATGGGAAAAAACTACTGTAGTCTTCAACTCCTCAGTTCATTTCTCATTCCACAATTTGTATTAAGATTAAAAAAATCAATTTTTAGAAGAATTATTTAAAGTTTGAAGTTTCGTTGAAAGTTTGTGGATAACAGATACAGCGTTCACTTCGGTATTTTTATTTTCGGGTATTATTGGTCAAATGATAATATTTGTTCCAGCAATTTTACAGTGTGAAGAGCTTCCAACTTTGAGGGTTAACAAAGCTCATGATCAGTGTGAGAGTGTCTCGTTCGGACTTTTCCGAAATGTTTCCTTAAGACGAATGTATTCGTGAATTTTGGCATGATTGTGACCTCAGCCATGTAGAAAACAAAACAGGGGACATAGGGAGGGTTTGTAGAGACATTTTATGAGGTTCGCCTTAATTAGTCTAGTGCTGAAGTCTGTGGAAAGAAACCGTGTTCTGAGAATTTTGCATGCTGTTGAATTACTAATCGTATATGTGCATGGAAGTTTCTTCAACTTGAGATATTCTTCTCACCAAAGAACTTTGGAATGACTGTTGTATTAAATAAAAAAAAAGACCGAAGAACATAAGCCACGTAAGAGAAAATTAAAAATAAATCAGTCGAAGTAAACTTCGACAAAGAATTGCGAATAAAAGGCTAATTTGCACATACTAGTTGAGACAGCTTAATAACGGTATAGAAGTACAACACACAAATTTGGCTTAATTCAAACAACAAAAGTAGCCGAAAGCTTACAAAAAAAGCATAAACTAACATGAAAAAAATGTACAATGGCAAAGAGAAGGATAACAGTAAAACACTACATGAAAGAGTTGTTAGAAAAGGCGTACATTTCAGAAAAATTGACTAAGCGATTTATGAACTGGACAAAGATGGAATATAGTTCTTGCTTTTTGATTTTTGTGGACATGGGCAAACAAGCGCAGAATCTAAGATGTAGAGCAACAGCAGCAAAAACAGCAGTCTTTGCAAAACTCATGGGTGAGAGGGTTGCCAATAGAAAATTAAAATGGACATGAAATGCATTCATGTAGCTTTGCAAAAAGTTAAAAATACTCTTTACGGCTGTTTATACGTAAAACTTACCGGACTGAAGAATATATTCGCGCTGTGGAAATAAGTACAAACCAATTTGTGAGAATGATATGAGGATTCTAATAAAACCTTTTTCATCCATAACGAGATATTGTAGCTTGATTGGTAAAAGAATATTTTTCCAAACGTCAATTATCCGTTTTAACAAGGTCGCCGAAGTCAGTAAACGAAATAGAAGCAAACTCAAATATGCAAAAAATTTTCTTGTAATAGGTCTAGTAAAAAGAAATCCATTATTATAATCTTGCAACATTTTGTTACAGAGCATAACTAGGAACCAGATTAAGATATAGAACTGTCATTTGGCGTAGGGTATCGAAGTAACAAGGGCGCTTGTGGGCTAAGAAATTTAAAAAGTCGGTGTGCTCCGCCCTCTAATTGGATTAATGTATCCAAACCTAAGCAAATTAAGAAACTATATCGAAATCGAATCGTTTAAGTAAAAAAATATGAGCGTGTTTTACTCCTTTTGAGTCTTAATCTAACAAATCTTTTGCACCTGAAAGTATTTCCCTGGCTTTAGTCCTGGCAAGTTATAAGAGCGTGAAATGTTCGGTTACACCAACATAGCCTTTTATTACTTGTTTTTAAGATAATTTTATCCATTTTGAATAACAAAAAACTGGAAGAATCGATTTTTAAAAGTTTCATCTTGAGACGAATTTTCACCTGAAGAACTATTTGTCATGCACAAGGTCAGGTGGGCCGAATACAACTACAAAAGGTATACAAATCTTCCAACCAAGCTTCCGGAGGTTCTGTCGATGTACATGGCATGATATTGTTCTGATGAAATGCAGTCTTACTGAAATAGTTCCAATGATTTATTGCGCCATCGAAACAGTGCTTACATGACAGTCGAACTCGACGATTTACCACTATTTTACGGATATTTTTGGGAATGGGCTTCCGGATGGTAGTATTTTTGGAGTTAGTTCAGCCGGAATGGAATTGACGAAACAAAAATTATCTGTGATGGGCTATTAGAACCACAAATACTATTCACATTACGCCCGGCTGGAGATTACGTCTTTATCGAAGGAAAACTGTAAAATATTACCTCTTTTCTCTTTCTTGTGGTCAACACAAAAATATTTTTTTTAGTACGGGATCCCATCCTTCTATCGCCATACAGATACAGATTACCAAAGTCGCCTCTTAGAGAGAATTTTGTTCTACTACTGCGAGCAATACAAACTTAAGTATGACAAAACTCTCCTTGATTTCTAATTAATGGCCGATATTGCTACTTTCATTATTTATCAATTATATGTTTAATAAAATCGGTTCACTCGTTCGTGAGCTATATGTTGTATCATCTCTCAGAATTAGTTCGTTACGCAACCGATCTGGTCTCTTCTTTAATATTATTTTAGGTTAGTCTGGTATGCCAATGAGCTACGCATAGACAAGTTTTGGTATTTTGCGATTCAAGATGGAGCTCAGTTACTAGGTCCATGAGGTGTAGTCATCCTTTAGAATGCCTGGGCTTGACCTAAATTTCAACACTCTGTGCACAAGAGTATGTCCTGCAGTCTTCTCGATCTGCCTCTTCTTAAAGTTCTCTCCTCCTTTTAAAATCTGTTATGCCACCAGTTCTCATTTAAAGAAACCTCTCTAAATTATAAATAAGTGGCAACTCTCTTGGTCAATGCAATGGTTACGTTACTGCCTTTTTTACAGACAGTGGCGTTAAGGAATGTTGGTTATGAATAAATGTTGGCGGCTATATATGTAAGTATGTAGATTTATATGTATACATATGTATAGTCGCATATATTCGTGAGTAGGAACGGAGCAGCGTTTCTAGATTTTCCTTTACAACAGCATGTGTGGCATGTTTATATGACTTTCTCAGAAATTCTCTTTTCAATAGCCACGAAGTACTGAAAAAATTATGATTACATAGCAAATTTCTAAAATATATACAATACATACATAATGCTCCGTTAGCAAGGAGGAAAGATTACATTTTTATACACACTTGCGCAAATAGTAATGTACTTAAAGACTTGCGTTCGTATAAGGCGTTGCTTGGTTAAGTGGAAAGTCAATTGGGCGTGGTGTGGAAATTTAAGTGAAAACTGCTGATGTAATCTTTAAATTGGCGGTTCGGAAGGAACGAGTTGAATGTAATGGAAAGTATTGGGAGGTAGTTATGATATAAAAAAGGATATTTAGGAAAGCAATTGTTAAATTAATATACTTATTGTTAAGTGATTTTTCAATTTCCTACAACTATTTTAGACCGTTAAAATCCTGGGATTTTTTGGTATATAACTTGAAAGCAGATAGGCCACCTTCTCAACTTTCAAGAAACTCACTCCTCAGAATGAAAGAGTGGAGGAAGACTAATAAGAATTAAATTTGAAATAATAGTACGGTCTTAGATTGTGGATGAAACTCCAAGCTATACCATCTCTCTATTTTTATCGCAGCGTTTTTATAGCAATGCTATGTGGTTCAGGAAGCTGTCAAAACAAAGGATCTATACCAAGTAAATCAACGTTTGCAAAACAAGAATACTGTATACTAGGATAGAAGAAACGTCTCGTCAACTACTTCTTATTTCTCTTTTGGATGATGGAAAGTCAGTTTGGGCCTGACTTGAAGAGCATTGTGAATATTGAAGCAACTCAAAGTTCAATTTATCCATGGTCTTAGTAGATAAATGTTTCTTCACCTTCTGAAAGTGCTGTTTTTGTGACTATTTACGATTAGAAACTCTTTTGGGCATCCTCTCTTTAAAAAAATATGAACTAAAGATCAAATATGACTTTTCATGTCCATGTGTAGTTTGACTCCATAAGTCAATTAGAGTCGAGCCATAAGAGATGTTTTGATCCTCTGGTATCTTTCTGATGCCATCACGTGCTAGAAATAATGTTTCTTTAAATTTTGGGATGTTATCGTCATTAAGGGGTTAGGGGTAGTAAGAGGCACGAAAAAATCAGAGTTTTGAGTATTTTTTTTGCTATTAAATCATGTTATTTTACAAAAGTAGTAATATGGCATTATTATAGAATGTGTTGACTTGAAGTCACGAAAATTAAAAAAAAAAATAATAATAATTTCCAAAGTTATAGTTGTTTGTGTTGACCCTGTTCCAAAAAAAAAGGTACTTGCGGTGACAAGCATAAGTCCTTGGGATTCATCTAAAATCAATCGGACGAAAAAAAATAGTTTTATAAATAGATAATTCTGGGCCTGATCGAAGGATTTTTTTTTCAAAAATTAACAAAATGCCGGCCTCAGGAAATTTTTGGGAAAAATCAACAGTTAATTGGTCTTAAAAAATCGAAATTTTTGGAAAAAAAATCTTTCGATCAATCCCGAGTTTATTATGTATTCTAAGAGCTGTATAACTTTCATTAAAATCTACTGAGCGGTTTTCGAGTTACAGTTGTCACCAGTTCAAAAAACATAGTTTTGAGAAAAAAGCGTTTAAAGTTTCACACTAGCGCTTTGAAGTGCCCGAGCTCTCTTTGTTATTTGTCGAATAACTCAAAAACTAATTATCGGATCAACGTGAAATTTTCAGAGAATATTTTAAAGATATTTTACTTAACGAAAAGTCAAAAAAAAAAATGTTTTGAAAATTTTCTCTCTAATTAACAAAGATTTTGAGTCATTCAGGAAAGTTTACGATTACTTACGCGCGCTAAATAGTTTATTGGAAACCAGTCCATTGTCAAGATTGATATTGAAAATTTTTTTCTCGATTCGTTTTGTGTCCGTGTCAAATTTGATATTGAATATGTGTGCATGTACACTTTTGATATCTACAAAACATATTGATATTACCAATTACTTATAGGTAAAAGTTGTAGTCGGAAGGCGATTGATATAAATTAAATACGCTATGACCCAGCGGCGCAGAGATAGAATAGCAAACTAATTAAACAAAAGAGCTTGGAGCAAGATGCGTATGATTTATTCAGGCCTAACTAATAGTGTGTATTTGCTGCAGGTCTTGCATTAAAACTATGAGTTGTACATACATATTAATATTTTCGCATTCTCCGAAGAGAGAAAGCAAAATCTTAAAAGATTAAAACCTAAAATATAAAGAAATCTATCCTTAACTGAATCTATATCAAGACTTAGAGTATATCCAACAATATTGTGGTTTTAGTTCGAAGCCAAGGTCGCAAAAATTTCAATCTGACGGATGGAATTTGGAGTAGTAGTTTTAATGGTTTGGCTGATCCATTTTTAGATATCCCCTCAGGAAAAAATCTAACGGTGTGATATCACACGATCTTGACGGCCAACCGACCGGCCCAAAACATGAAATTATTTGATCACCGAAGTGTTTTCTCAATAAATCCATCGTTCCATATGTCAGTCCAAGTTGCCTGCGAACGGCACCGAATCGACTCTCCACGTTCTTCGCGTACGCTCTCAGCTACGGCTGCTATATTTTCTTCTCTGAGTGCTCGACGTGGTTTATTCGAATTCGAATATTATCCAATAATGAATGCTGGGTCTCAAGATGGGTAATGGTGTTGCGAATAGTACGCTCGGCAGGTCGATTATATTGAACATAAGTTGAGCGAAGCGCGCGAAACACATTCTTTACAGAAGGTGAATTTCCTCTTTACCTTTACCTCTACTAGGATCACCCTTTACTTTGTTTCAAATCAGAAATAGACGACTGGTGGGTCCCCAAAAATAGTGCCTTTTGCTAGTATCGAAATCGTTTCCGGATTATCTGAAAGCGGTTTAGAAGATTTCAGTTAGCTAAGTCAATAATTAAGTAAAATGTCTCATTATGTTTGGTATTTAAAAGTACTAAATTTAGTTTAAGCAATTAGTATAAGTAATACCTTTCTTCGTAGTCGTTGGTCCTTTTCTAAATGCTATATTCAAAATAATTAATTATTGAAACTATTTCTAGTTTAATTATGTTCTTATATTAACGGTATTTTGCATTTCGCACAACTAAGTTCGTGACATTCGGTGTTCCGCTTAAACCGACCGTTTTCTTCTTTCACTGAACACACCTGACAGGTATGTTGAAACTTTTCAATCATTTAAAATATCAATTGTCAGGTCAGTGGTGATTGCGTAATTAGTTAATTCTCGCATTTTAAGTCGCACTTGTAATTACACAATTTTTAGTCTATTTGCGAATGCAAAACTTACATGTCGTTCCATGACTTTGTGCTGCAGTCAGTCTCAAAAACGAAAAAGTGGTATTTATAGGCTCAAAAGTTGGGTACCGAAGAAATATCCATGAAATTATTTTCGAAATGCTTGAGGCTTTAAACATTTCTCCTTTGCAGCATCGTTACATCCTTGCTTTGCTCACTTATCTCTCTCGCATTTTATGGTCTTTATCAAATAACACATTTTAATTTTAATGTCATTAAGAGTGAAAGCGCCAAGAAAAGAACAAAAATATATCTAGAAGTTCAAATACCAACGCAACTGCATATAAATTAATGTATATTTTTAAACTATAAACATTATGCTCACTGAAGGCGACGCAATGAAGAAAAATGAGCTGTCAGTTGTGGTGGCGGTAGATCGCCAGTAGCCTGGATCAAGCCTATGTCCTCCGACCGTGTGTTTGTCCATCCAGCAACAACTCGTGGAATGGAATGCGGTCGGCTGATTGCTGGGGTCAGCAGCATTGGCATATCGCTGGTCATATTTCGATTTTCCTCCCACGCTAATGGCATTTTCTCGCTGTCTCTGCATTTATGCTGTGTTCTGCACGTTTTCCCCTCCAGGAAATTAGACTTCCGGTTATAATATGCTTGCGGTTTTGCTAGCTCTCCGCTCGTTCTCGCACACAAAGGCAAGTTGAATAAGATAAATTATATAAATGATTTAATAATTGAATGGAAATAATATTGAAAAATTACCTTTTTTGATGAGCAAATATAAAAGAATTTTTCGATTAAGAAAATGAAAGTTGGCTATGCATTTAGATGATTAGCTGAGTTTGCCTTTTAGCCAAATGCAGTCCTGCGCTCTTGATGTAATGAAATAACTGCGTTGAAAAAGTAGAGTGGTGGCTGATATTAGAATATATTTAGAAATCTAAAAATAAAATTTGCAGATGAGATTTTCTGTATTTAACCAAAATCAGCATTTCTACTATATTGAAACATATCCATTATTATAACTGAAAAGGCCTAGTTCTGTTCACATTTTGCTCTTAAATGAAAAACTTTTTTCCAATTCGAGTAGGTCTCAGGTTCCAATCGCTAGGTTCCAGTTCTTCCGCTTAAGTTCTTTAAGAGAAGCCATCAAAACATTATTTCTTTAAACAGTATCTTTTCTAAGGTCTAACATTGGTCATTTATCATCATGCTATTTTTGGGGTGGGAATAAGTTACAATTTGATCAGGTTGCTGCGAAAGTTCTTTAATAGAGTAAAATTGTAGGGTATAGTGGGAATTTCCGTTAGATGCGCCGATATTTTGAAAATTTAATTATAATTTAATGAAGAGTACCTTTAAGGGTCACTAAATAATATATTAAATATTAGTTATATAATATAACCCACAATAGTTTGAAAAATGAGAAAATAAGTTCAATAAAAATGCATTCAATGCCAAGATAACTTAGATATTAATAGTTTTGAAATTTAGTGTGTCGAAATACATTTGGTATATCAAAATATGAAAACTGGAAGATATCTGTAGATAGTAAACAGCCAATGTATTTGAAATATTTAATATACGAAAAGGAAAAAAATGCAAAGAAGTGAATCAATTGGATAATCGCATCTCCTCAGTTAAGATTTTGAATGCAAATATTTTTATGTTCCGTCAGAATCTAGGTCAAAACTGAAGACTGCAGTTTAGAGTCGGTGGAAATTTGGTGGATGCTTTTAATCAAAACTTTATGAAAGCAGATACAGTTTACAAGCAAAGCAAAGCAAATCGAGCATACACAGCACATATGTACATTGTACACCTTGCTGATCGGGATTTCCTCCAGGGAACCACAAACAACTTTTTTAGCTCTCCAATTGCAACTTTTTTATTGAATCATAAGGTACTAAGGATAGACCTTATAAAATAACACATCGGGCCTCCACGGCTTTCCATATACAAACGCACTAATTTGTCGAAATTTTCCATAACTTTTCTGCATAAATGTGGCTGAATTGATGCAACATTAAATCTCCTAAACCTTTAAGTAAACCCATACAAATAAATCCAATGGTGTTAAATAACACGATCTTGGAACCCAATTCCGAACACCAAAACGAGAAAGTACACGACCTGTAAATGTCTCATTCAGTAATTGAAGTGCCTCACGGGCTGTATGACATGTGGCACTGTCTTTTTGAAACCACATATTGGCCACATCAATGTCAAACGAATTTGATAAAAAGAATTGAACTTTCTATCACGTCGCATATCGAGCGCCTGTAACAGTCATTGCTTGACATTTTCAAAAAAGTATGATCCAATTATACCTCCAGCCAAAAATTCCCAATAACAAGGCCAGCAAAGGGAAAATGCACTACATCGCATGGGATGATTTTGCTCGAAAGATCAGCATTCATTTGTAGATGAAACTTGATATACTGTTCAATAATGAAGACACGTTTTTCTATCGTGAAACGCTCCACTTTTACTTAGCCTAAACGGTCAGCCGTGTTTTGGGTTGTCAAAACTTTGCTACGCAAATGGCGACAAATTTAAATCTTGAGCTAATTCTGGTACACCTATTATATCGATAGTAAAAGGTGCTGCAAATATTTAATTGTTTGCATTAACTAAAGAGGACGAATGCTTGATTAATATTTAAAAGACTTCTTAAGACTTTTGGATTCGCGTTTTGTTGGAAAGGATAAAGGAAAGGCAATTTTTCGTAGTACTTTTTTATTCCCTCTCGAAGGCTCATATGATACCTCTTCACCTTGTAAACACGGGAGGCCTTCTGCACCTCTGATCTTTATTGAAAGCATTCGAGACTTTTCACTTTGTGTATGCAAATATTTGCTTTTTTCTCAATTATCGATGCCGTTTCGAAAATGCCCCGTACACCTTTGGGCAAAAGTCATAAGCTTCAGCGAATGACATGCCTCTGTTAATTAAATAACTCAGCGTTATTTAAACGGTATGCAAAAATAATGCATGGAAACATGCAAGAAAATATGAATGTCTGAGAAAGTATTCAAATAAATTTGCCTACGTGTGTGTGCCTGCGAGTGAGTTTGTTTATATTTATAGTCACGCATGATGCTGCCACAACAGCATAAGCTCGTAAATGTGCAGGCACTTACACAGAAGCGACGTGCCGACATGCAACCCAGCCAGCAGGCTTCAGAATTCCTGTTGAGCGGGTCGTTTGGGGTCACAAGAGCAGCCTTAAAGCCGCACGTTGCAAGCGTGTAGAGCTGCTGCTGTGCCAGAGCGACATAACGGAGCGGCCCAGCGTGAGCAACGGATAGAAGCGATGCTTAAGAATGCGTTACTATGTGGAGTAAAAATTGTTGTTGCACATGTTTACAATATATGTATGGGCGCAATATACATATGTGTATGGTGTATTTAACTAGTAAGGAAGGAATAAGTTCGAAAGCAGTCCACCATAAATTACTGCACATTTGATTTTTAAAATTTGGTTGAAATTGGTCAAGTTTTCGCTGAAGTATAAAATCTCACTGAAAATAGGCGGCGTCACGCCCATTCTACAATTGTTTTATCGATTCAAATGCATACTTGTTATCCTAACAGACAAATTTAGTACCTCAGATATTTTTTAGAAGTAATTGCTCTTTTGAACATATGTAGCCTTTAAACCGGCGGTAGGCGTGGTGTTTGGTTGATAAAGCTTGAAAAGTTTGTGAAGGAACGGGTGATCCAATTTTTGTTCAGTTTCATAAAAAAAAACCTGTCTGGTGTGGTTTGTGGCCTAGTGGAATCATCGGCCCATATTTCTTTAAAATCGAGGAATAATAACCGACTATTTGATAACTAAAATTGAAGCTCCTGATCTCAGCGACATTTGGTTTTAACAAGACGGCGCCACTTCCTACAAAACGCATCAATCAATGGATTTATTGAGGGAGTACTTCGGTGAGCTGATATTTTCCCGTTTTGTGCCAATCAATTGGCCACCAAGATCGTATGATATCACACCGTTAGAGTTTTTCCTGTGGGGATATATGAAGTCTAAAGTGTATGCGGGCAATCCCGTTTCGATTCAAGCCTTGGAGCAAAACTTCATCGAAATGCTCGAACAAGTCATCGAATACTGGACGGAATGGATGGACCGTCTGAGGCATAGCTGCGGGCAATATTTGATAATGATAAACTTTAAAAAATAAATCCCCAAGAGTGTTCTTTCGAATAAACATTCCTCATAAAAGTTGAAGTTTTTGTGTTTTTTTCTTTTTTTTTTTAAGTAGGTAACCTTCAAATGGATTGTTCTTAATGTTTATTGTACCCAATTTGGAATACATTTTTTTCGCAGGAACCGTAGCCTTATGTGATACATAGAAGATATTGAGAAACCAACTAATCTCGACATCCTAATCATTTTGATATGTAAAACTTATCAAACTTATCGAATTTAAAAGGTGAACAAATCCATTACACTATGTTGCAACATGTTACTAGGGTATTCGCAAAGCATATACCTACATGTACATACCCACCTACATATATCTATATATATTATATGCACCCACGCTGTTGCATACTTATGCCTATGAGCGCCACATCCCGTTCTACGCCATTGTTTACGTGCATCCTTGCATTTTTGTGCGTTCATCATTCCCCCGCCTGCCCTTTCCCTTCGTTTGCTGCACCACAGGGCTATTGTGTGCGCGCACTTACCCGCCAGCTAGTCAGACCAACTCAGCCCAACTCAGCCCAGCAGTTTTGTCTTTGTTTATCTTCACATTCGCATTTGTACGAGCATTTGTATTTGTATTTGCCGACGCATTTGTCGTGGTAAACGTTGTCTTCATCATTGTCGGCCTCCTCTTACTTGGCGTTGTTGTTATTGTCGGTTTTGCATTTCTTGTGTGTCTTACTACCTTCTAGCGTGGCTTTTGTCTGTGCCTGGGACTCGTACCAAGTGCCTCTTGCCGCTGCCGTCGCGTAGGCTCCGCTACCTAGCTATTTCCGCTTGGCGTTGTGGCGCATCCTCTTCTTCATAGCTCGGCGCTGTATGTGGTTGCACTCATTTACAATGCCGCAAAAGCCTCTGTGTACATGTGTGTGTGTCTCGTGCCACAAAGGCTTGGGCTTACCGCGCAGTCTTCGCTTTTGTTTATGTGTATGCATATTTGCTTACCATTGCGCCAGCATTTGCACAAGGACAATTCGGCTTCTAAGTGAATGTGTCACTCCTGCGCACACCGAAATACAAATACTTTCACAGCCATACGCAGATGCACACATACATACATACATATGTGGATGTGTACATAAATGAATATAAATATTTTTGAAAACTCATGGGCCTGTATTTGTTTCTGCTTGGCTGTCTTCATTTCCTCCACTTTGCAATCTCCCTGGCTCCTACTTTACATTTCTTCGCTCATAAATATCCGTTGCGCCTCTCCTCTTCTTATTGTGCTCGTTATTTATTCAGCAGTTGCAAAAGGAAAAAATTAAATTTTAATTTCATTTGTGCAACATTTTCACTCAGACAAAGCGTGCAAAGTAGGTGCTTTCCTTTAAAAACCTGGCGTAGCTACAAATGGGAGCGTGTTTGGCAAGGCACACCTCTGTGAGATTTAATAAAAGTTCCGGAATTTAAATGTAATTCAGTGAAATGCAAAGTGACCGAAGGATGGATGAGTAAGACCAATTAGCAGATTCAATAGCGGGCTTCACCCATGGAGGTTGTCTGAGGACCCTTGCCTGAGAGAAGTTATTCAATAACATAAGCTAACTTAAGGCTTGGAGGGTCCTCAAGCACCACTGTTCACTTTGCTGCAATCCATCAAATTTCTTTACCAACATAATGTACCAAAACAGGAAAAACTTTCAGGTATTCAAGAGAGAGTATAGTTATAAATCTGGGATATATATTTAAATAGTAATCGCTCTTTGAAAATGGATTTCGGCTTAGCTTCTTCTCACGATACTATTTATGGTGGCGCAGGCAACGTTTTTGACAGTTATACAAATAGAAACAAGTAAGAAGGGGCTAAGTTCGGGTGTCACCGAACATTTTATACTCTCGCATGATAAAGTGATAATCGAGATTTCATTATACGTCATTTACATATTTTTCAAATATCGTATTTTTGTAAAGTTTTATTCCGCTATCATCATTGGTTCCTAATGTACTATATATTATACAGAGAAGGCATCAGATGGAATTCAAAATAGCGTTATATTGGAAGAAGGTGTGGTTGTGAACCGATTTCACCCATGTTTCGTACATGTCATCAGGGTGTTAAGAAAATATTATATACCGAATTTCATTGAAATCGGTCTAGTAGTCCCTGAGATATGGTTTTTGGTCCATAAGTGGGCGAGGCCACGCCCATTTTCAATTTTTAAAAAAAAGCCTGGGTGCAGCTTCCTTCTGCAATTTCTTCCGTAAAATTTAGTGTTTCTAACGTTTTTTGTTAGTCCGTTAACGCATTTTTAGTGATTTTCAACATAACCTTTGTATGGGAGGTGGGCGTGGTTATTATCCGATTTCTTCCATATTTGAACTGTATATGGAAATGCCTGAATAAAACGACTCTGTAGAGTTTGGTTGACATAGCTATAGTAGTTTCCGAGATACGTACAAAAAACTTAGTAGGGGCGGGGCCACGCCCACTTTTCCAAAAAAATTACGTCCAAATATGCCCCTCCCAAATGCGATCCCTTGTGCCAAATTTCACTTTAATATCTTTATTTATGGCTTAGTTATGACACTTTATAGGTTTTCGGTTTCTGCCATTTTGTGGGCGTGGCAGTTGGCCGATTTTGCCCATCTTCGAACTTAACCTTCTTATGGAGCCAAGGAATACGTGTACCAAGTTTCATCATGATATCTCAATTTTTACTCAAGTTACAGCTTGCACGGACGGACGGACAGACGGACAGACAGACGGACAGACGGACGGACGGACAGACGGACGGACGGACAGACAGACATCCGGATTTCGACTCTACTCGTCACCCTGATCACTTTGGTATATATAACCCTATATCTGACTCTTTTAGTTTTAGGACTTACAAACAACCGTTATGTGAACAAAACTATAATACTCTCTTTAGCAACATTGTTGCGAGAGTATAAAAATACCGTTTACTGCGGAAAATTTATTAATCCGGAGTATGTTATATTTTTATGTTTAATTGTAAGTATATTGAATAGAGAATTCTAATAATTTTGATTCCAAGCTTGTGGACATTAAGTAAATGTGCGGTATTATAAATTCTATTTCTACAAAATTGCATTCCAAGAAGCCTAAATAGTCGATTTTAAGTAAGCTGGATTTGATACAAGTTGAAATCCATATACATTGCAAGTGCCCGGAAATATCCTCCTCTCTAACGATCGCTGCATTTTCGGCTTGCACCACTCACAGAAACACGTCGCGCGAATATGTTTTTGCTGACTCTCCAGGTGCTCGGAGACAACTGACCAGCCGCTCGTTCGTTAACTAGAAATGCTCTCTACCGAATCCAGTCGATGCGCGCACGCTCCGAAGTACAGCCGCGGAGGAAGAAAATCAATCCTATTACTTTCCGGACAAACCCTGCATTGTATACAGCACCAATATGGATAAAGTCGCTGGATATAAAAGCGATTGCTAACCAAATAAATGCAGCAAAAAAGCAGTGATGTCAATCTTTATCCAAAGGGCGCTTGACCCACAGACTTATATCGGACATCCAATCGTTGATAGACACACGACGTGGGGACTTGAATTTCGATCTGATTCCTTAGCGGACATGGGTGCTTTAGAAGTTTCCCTTACAGATTCCCCAATGACATTAGTCCGTACTGTCCAACGTGTAGAGTATGTATATAGAAGACTTTGAACATGTATTCTTATATTGTCCGAGCTTTTCAAATATAAGGGAAAAACTAAAAACCACACTCGGTGATAGTTTTTCAGTCGATAATTTAACGCCACTCATGTGTCCGTCGACTGAGAAATGGAAAGATGTTAACGAAACGTCAGCTTTCATAATGACAAAACTGCGACTTTTTCGACAGTTTAGGCATCCGTCAGTCCGCACAATAAAGGAGACTTAAATGTCTTGTCCCTCTTACGAAGTAATACCTAGCCGGTGGTTTCGTGGGAAAGTATTGGATTGAGAGGTTAGGTTTAGCAGATCAAACTTAGAAAGCACTGCAATAAAAATATTTCGTTTGTTAACATGGGTGGGTCGAACCGAATCAATCCTTGTCTGAGTTTTCTGATTTCTATATCATTTTGGAACACCACAGACGATAGACGATCCAACTGTCTTTTTAAGCAAACGAAATCACAGCGAACTCACTATATAATAAAAAACATCACATATAAAGCAAAGGACTTTGCACTCCGTTCTTAGTTATTTAACTTCTTTCGAACGTAGCTCTCTTTTTTGCCTCAGAATAATAATTTTCTGCTACGCTTTTCTAAGCTTTCCATCAATAGTTGATAAAGTTTTTGGAACTTAAGTCTAGCTCCTTCCATATTTCTAGAGAAAAAGAAGTCTTTTGGTTACATGACTTCTAAAATAGCAACAATATCCTTCAAATATTTAACTGAGGATTTAAGATTGACGAACGCGTGCAAACCAGTTTAAAACCACACAATTCCGAAAGTTAAATATTAGAAGTCATAAAACCAAAAGACTTCTTTCTTCTTGCTCAATACCGAGGTCCAATATTAGAATAAAGGTACAAGGAACACTCCAGAAGCAAGACTTTTCCGAGTTCACATAGCTAGAAGTGAATGTTAGTTTTGGAAGAGATTGCCCTGTATCAGTATATACTGATAACAAATTACAATTTATTTAAACATTATTTTCTTCTATTCTATAACTCTGTTTAATAATTGGCGCAGCAAACTACGAATAACTTTTTGAAAAGAAAAGTAAAGACTATAATAGCAATCTAACTACATACGTAGCTGCATAATAATTTTAAGCTTTAGCTCATAAACTCAGTTGTTAAACTTATTTTATTTATATTTATCTCAAATTTTCGCAGCTAATTATCTTCTTCTTTAAATTTGCTCACTTCCCAGATTCTTAAATTTTTAACTTCCGCTTTAATTAAGTACTGCCACCCTCATGTAAACCCTCTTGCCAATCCACCTGATGGAAATGAAAGCCAACAACAAAATGTGACAGCAACAACTCAATCACAAAGCTTTCAACGCTTAACCACCTGCTGCGTTGGCCATTTCGCAATGACACAGTCGGCGGCAGCTGCGCCACGAGCTCTCAATAATTTAGTCGCCGTTTCAGTTATTCAAAAACTCATTCATCGCTGCTAAGCCACGCGCAACCTGCTGAGTGTCATTCAAATTATTTCTGTATATATGTATGTACGTTAATGTATTTTCGAATATTTCATAAATGTAATTTGGCTCGCTTTGCCCCTACCACTTCACATCGCGCCGGGTTGTTGATTTGAAATTTATTTGCATTGAACTTTGCCTAATATTTTGTGGGTGTGTGCGTGTGTAGGTGAAATCATTTTCATGTGGCGTGAGAATTTTAAATTGGTCTTGCTGCTCGAAGCGCTAAATATTTGATATACAAATGCGTTGAAAATTTAACGGTAATAATTTCCTGATTACACAGTTAGATCAAACAAAGCGATTGTTTGATGTAAATCGGATTATTATATTGCAATAAGATTAATTGGATTATTAAAATCGTTTTTTTATACCCTGAACAGGGTATATTAAGTTTGTCACGAAGTTTGTAACACCCAGAAGGAATCGTCGGAGACCTTATAAAGTATATATATATGTAAATGATCAATATGTCGAGCTGAGTCGATTTAGCTATGTCCGTCTGTCTGTCTGTCTGTTTATATACGAAATAGTCTCTCAGTTTTTAAGATATCGTTTTGAAATTTTGCAACCGTTATTTTCTCTTCAAGAAGCTGCTCATTTGTCGGATCACTATAACATATAGACCACTATAACATATAGCTGCCATACAAACTGATCAAGTTCTTGTATGGACAACTTTCACATTTGACAAGATATATTCTCGAAATTTGGTATATATTATTTGCTAAAGCAACAATGTAATCTCCGAAGAAATTGTTCCGATCGGTTGACTATAGCATATAGCTGTCATACAAACTGAACACATAGTTACTAACAGAAATACACCTGTGAAGGGTATTTAGCTTCGGTGCAACCGAAGTTAACATTTTTTCTTGTTTTTAAATAAAGTAACTAAGCTTTGACGTCTTAATTTCTCAAATGTTAGGGCTCTGTCTCTCTTTAGTTTATGTAAATGTAAAGCTTTGAGTTCTCTGTTGAAACTCCACATTCCATCCATCTCTCGCCACACTTTTTTCTAAGCTCTCTCTGTTAGGACTATTGTGCTCCATTATTTAACAGAGTTCCACAATTGTTGGTAACGGTATAATATTTTCAGGTATTAGCCGCTTTCTAAGAAGTTTCTTTAGTTCCTCTCTTTCATCTTTAAAACGTGGGGACATAATTAAAATCTGCTACGCGATTTCACTCCCGTGTCCACAAAAAGAGCAGTCAAACCAAACGTTATGTTCATATTTATGTAAATATTCTCTGAAGCAGCCGTGCCACTCAGAAAATGTGTCAAGTAATAGTCAGTGTCACCGTGGTTTCTCTCCACCCATGTTTTTACGTTTCTGATTCGCGTATGTGCCTATCAATCTTTTGTTGTTTCGTCCCACCTTTGTGGCACTCATTAAGGCTAGTCTCTCTTGCTTTCTGACTTGTTTATTAAGTCATCTGTCTGTGCTTTTTGTTTTGTCATAAATTATTTTCAGCTCCATCGCCTCAAATTTTAAAGGTATGATACCTGAAATAATTCCAGCCGATTCGTGTGACACAGTCAGGAAAGCGCAAGCTGCCTTATTGCGCTTTACCGAACTACTGCTTTCGCCGTTTTCGCGTATGCTTTGTGCTGCAATGTTGTTCCTCATATACATATGTAGGTCCGGAATACATAAGTACTGACTGTCTAACTTTTGTAAAGAGAGCGCGTCTACTCTGACAAGGTCCAGCTATGTTGGCCATTCACAGGCTTTCTCAATGTGGGTTCGATAGTTTAGTCTTACGCCAATAATCACACCCCAAACATTTCAACGAATGTTGCGTTGGGATATTGTATCTGTCAATGTTGAGCGTAGCCGCCTCTACCATTCATACTCGTTTTTGGCCTGCTGGAACTTTGTTTTTGTAAGCCATTCACACAGATTATACGCTCCAATATTTCCCACATTGCGTCCAGCGTACATAAAGGCTTTATTTGGCTTTGAATTAGCACTAGATGCTGTTTTTGTTTACAAATTTTAGGGAAAACTTTCTCTCCTAGGCATTGTGCACTAAGTTAGCTAGTTTAGGGCCTTATTCGGGATGCCATCTAGGCCTGATGCTTTAGTGTTTACGAATCTCTCTACCTTTATTTTTACTACAGTTCCTTATTTGTAAATCTAAGGGTTTAAGCCCAAAAAAACTTTAAAAAATCAGCGCCATACTTGATCTCTTAAAAAAACTCAGCAAGTTACATTATCAGAAGCAAGTTAGAACTCTGCAGACCTCGTTTGTTCTAAATAACTCTTAGAGCCTATTTGCCCCATCCATCAAGATAAAAAGGGTGTTCTTGTCCTCCCCTCCCTCACTCACACCGCGTCGTAGGTAAGATATATTTGAAAATAACATCAGCATTAAAGTTGGAGACACGGTAGTCCATACAATATGGAATGAAGCCCAAGCAGGCAAGGATGTCAGATAGCAGCTTTCGCAGCCATATATCTTCCGGCTGTATTAATAGGTGCCGCATGTATTCCTCTCAAGTTTCCATATTATGTTTTTTTGATAACAAAAACTTTAGCTTTTAAAACAAAACGTCGCCATGGACCAACCTCCAACCCCAGCTTTGTTTATACCGTGTCTCTGGTTACAATTCCTTAAGAGAAACCTTATAATTATTAAGCTAGCATTGCCTGCAACAGGTGAAAGGTGAGCCAACCAGCTCTTCACTTAGACGTTGTGCAAGGGATTAGGTAATTGACAAGCGCAAATACATACAAACACACAAGAAAGAGCATATAAATAAGTTTTATATAAATTGAAGGAAGAACCTCGCTTACAAACTCGTCATGCCTGTCACCAACACATTATCCTTTCAAAGTTTTATTTCATTTTATTTTCTTCTCAAATTTCGTTTTCCGCTTTTAAGTTAAGCGCTTCCTTCTTGTTGCGCCATTTTTCTTGGCTCCTCATGCAAGAGAGGGTCCTTTGATGTGTGCCATAATTTTTATGCTTTCCTTTCGCTTTCTTTCGAGTGTGGCACGGTGTTTTGTTGGTGTTTTTTTATTGTTAATTTATGCTAAGGGTTTCATGTCAAGTTATGTTGTGTGGAGGGTTCCTTGCGATTTTCCACTATTTTTATGCAACAGCACTTAAATAAGTTTATGCTGCGCGCGTACATGCATGCAACATATGTAGACGACGTTGTTGTGTTGCATGTCTTTTTTTATGGCATTTTTTGAAGGAAAGTTGTAAATATTAAGCGGGGTCGCTGGTTTAACGCTGTTGGAAAAATACTATGCAAAGTGTTGAGGAAAAGTTGGATAACTTAGGTGTGCAGCTTAAGTCCACAAATCCAAAATATTTCTCTCAATATTCAACGTCGAGCCACTAAAGTTGCTGTCTGTAGTTTCTCTCCAAACTGAGGTACATTGGATTATTAAAGTCCGATAGAGAGATGGAAGACGATGTGTGTTCTGCCACTTTTAGTTTATAGTACGCCTTTTCTGCCTCATCTTTTCCAGTTCATGAAGGAATCGTGGCATCGTGCTTGGGGTAATGCAGATCATATACTATGTGTTTCCTTGCAAACAGGTCGTTCGGCTTACTTTCAACCAATGCACAGATTTGATAATTTCTCCTCGACCAAATGTCTATTTTATGCTTTGTGATACCACAACCTGCCGTGTCTTGTGTGTACCGCTATAAATAGCCTTAATTTCCCTGAATCTATTCAAGTGAAATCTCCTAAAATGAACTCTTTTTGTGAATACCAAATATTTATATCCAATTGCATTTGGTTTCCTTCCAGTGCTCTTGAGTCTTGATCCGGTCAACTTAGTGGTTGGCGATTTTCATTGGTGAACTATCTCACCCTGATGCCCATAGATCCATATAAGACAAGATTCTTCGTTACAAAAATTTTTACTTTTTTCAGGTACTCATTTTCAAGTAAGTTTCATATGTTTTGTAGTTAGATTCAACCTTTCGGATAATGCATTCTGATTCTATCGCTGCGCCAGACAACCACTATAGGCTAATCACTTTATAGACCATACGAGTACACAGTGGATGGTCCAAAAGAGACCTTAGAGGAGATAACAACTCAGTATAAAGATCCACGAAATGTTTTGGACGCTCATGAGTGTTTGAGTACCCGAAAGCTTTGTACATACGAAGTGGATGCTGTGGGGACTCGCAGTAGTTCATCTCAGCGTGTCACAAATCAGCAAAACTTTTACATAAATTAGACTCCGACTAGTTCCACTACTTGCCGTATTTTCCAGATCAGTATCAGTTCTCAAGAGAAAGCTGCATCAAAAGAAAAAAGAAAAAGAACGTCAATGAAGCAGTAATCGTCGACTCTGCGGACTAATATGAAGAAATATACCAATCGTTCTAAAAAGAAAGCATTAAAAACTGCTCGAGATATCCACCTGGATGGAATATACAATTTTCCCGAACAATGTCTTCTTTCTTTCAGCCTATCCTGAAAGTTTTTGTTAACTTTGGTGCAGCAGTGTTCCGATTTTCTGATTTCATACCACCCTTATATTTTATATGCATATATTTCGATTTGTGCTGCATATAATATATATGTACTATATGGTAGTCAGTATATACATATGTATATATTATGTTTACGGATGTATGTATTTATGCATACAAAAACACAGCAATTTTTTAATCTTTCCACATTGTTCGCTGCGCGGTGCCACCGCCAGTGACACAGTTCCTTGCCGCAACTAATAATGCCGTACTTACAGCTGCATAATCACATACATACAGTTATGTTTATACATAAATATATGTATGAGCGCGGGCATTCGGCTGTTAACGCTTTTTTTCGCGCCTTCGCCATTTTGGGCGCTCGCGCGGAAGCTGCCAAGTATTTGCCGCCTTCACGCGCTGCTGTTGTTCCCCCCACTCACAAGCACACACACATGCGAACAATTGTAAATGCTTTCAATCGACATGAGTCGCCGTAAAGCGTAGCTTGGAGAACCGTTGAGGGGCATCTACAAGTTGTCAACGCTGTGGCAAGATTGTTATGCTGCAGATAGTGCAGTGCCAGTCAGGCAGGAAAATTAAAAGTCTCGCATTTCTAGCTATAATCGTAAACTACGCCTCACACCCTTCATCTTCAAGTGCTGCTACTTGGCACGCGCTACATCTCGCCGGTCGGCAATATAAATTGCTGCACTCCATCAACGCCGATAATTTTTCGTTGATTGCTGCCACACAGCTCCACAGCTCTACCACGCTGAAACTGTGTGGCTTAGTGTGCGTAAACAGCAAACCGCTATTATGCGAGTGAAGTGCAACAAGCCACCAAGCAGCTCCGTTTATCTGCTTCCCGGCTTCTAAGTTATTCATAATGCCGCTCCCAGCCTTCAGCGGCACGTTGTTGCCAACCAAACTTTATGCTGTTAGCAGTCTTTGTACTTTCATTTCATCTTGATTTTCTGCCGTTTAACTGTCATTTCGTGATGGCAGTAATTTTCACTGCTGCAATTTCGCAAGCGCATTTCTCGGTTATTAGATATTCCAGTGCATTTCGAATGGGAATATTAGAGTTTATAGTGAAATTTTAGGTTCCATAAATATAACGGGTTATGATTCTTTGAGTGGGCGGCATAAAAAGCGATGTTTGTGAAACGTATTCCGACTAGAGTCGTAACTGGTGTAGGGGTGGTTGTTGTTCCGAAATAAAATTGGCCAAACATCGCTTGGAAAAACGGTCGGTACTTGCTGATTATTCAGCTTCGCATATTAGTTTTTGTTGTGTGTAAAGAAAATTATTGCTAACGAATTGTATGTCGCATAAAAACATTTGTCATTTTCGTATACGAAATTATTAATCATAAAAAGTAATTACATTTGTGATCACAAAGCAAAAGAAAGGTTAAATATCACTAGAAATTATACTCACTCCCTCAACTTCAGTCACCTAAGAACTGCGGGCACAGAAATTACAACAATTTAACAAATACGAAATACTTTTTGGACTACCCAATATATGAAAGTTTATTGGTTTTTAATGATGGAAATGGAAACTGTATCGGGTCCATAAGCTGCAAAAATTTTATTGGCGGCTTGAGATGCATTTTTGCCTTTATCGTAGTGGTACTGTAAAGTATGCCGAATTTTTTTTTTCTTTATTTTGCTCCATGTTTGCGACGCTATAACTCACGAACGACTTTAAAGAAACGACAATCAATCAAACACGTGTTAGCGCGTGAAATGAGCTTTCCAAAAAGGTATAGCATGACCCGATGCGACGAATAAAACTAGAACTACGCGCTTTCAGCGCCAACTAGCGAAAATACCGCAAGACTTTTGTGACAACCTATACTTTAAAAATTGTATGTTTGTTTTGATAGGTCAGTGTAAATGGTAGTTATAGCAGGTCTGGTCTGAACAATATCTTGAGGAATTTTAACTCAGCCTTGGATCATTTTCTGAGCGAATTCCAATTGTCAAATTAAAGGCTTGTGTAAGGTAGGTCCTTGGTGAGAAGAGAACGGAAGCAAAATTTCAGATCGATATCTTAAAATTTATACATATAGTATACTTTATAGGGTCTCCGACGTTTCCTTTTGGGTGCTACAAACATCGTGGCAAACCTGTACAGGGTAAAAATATTTGGAATTCTGATAGTCAATAAATTTAAGGTATTACGTTTGATTCATTCATTCATTCCCTCTTCGAGCGACCGCAAATATGACAAATGTACAGAGTCGAAAAAATTCATCGAAACACTTTACTTTTGATTGGGGGCGTTTTTTACGTGGTGGGTCCCAAACCCAGCGCACAACCCTGGTTAGGGATGGTTCGCCTTTTCACTTTAACTCGCCTTCAAAAGGATGTTCTCTGCCAACCCAGAGGATAATCGTTTTGGGCCACTGCCAAGTGAATTGCAATCAGAGAACTTTCTTCACTTGCATGGACTTCTACACATAAAAATAAAATAATATTTCAAGAAAATATACTTCTTTATGTAGGCAGGATTGTCCTTATTACTATGCCAAATATGAGCTCGAACTATCAACCGGTTTGTTTACAGCAGCTGCTTAAGTAGGTATGGCTCAGTATGCGTTGCGATTTTTACAATTGTTCAATTCACAACCTGTCGTAAAGCATCGTAAAATCGTAAAATTATAAATTTTTACACTTGTTTTTTATAATTTTACGATTTTACGATGCTTTACGACAGGTTGGGAATTGCTCAAATGAATAAAACTATCGAAGAAAGAATTTGTTTTAAACTTTGAATTTCTGACAAAATTTCGTGTGCGGAATCGTTGTGAATGTTGGAAAAGGCTTACGGTGATTCAGTCAAAAACACAAGCCTACGGGTGGTAAGGAGCATACAAAGACGGTGGAGAGATCGTTGTAGATTCGAGCTCTTCAGTTGTTGAAAATATTAAAAAAATTATAGATATGGTATTTGAAAATCGTCTGGCAAGCGTTAGATGGATTGCAGGAGGGCTCAGCATCAGTTGCGAGTCCGTTGGATTGATTTTGGTGGATATTTTGGGTTAAAACGCGTTCCTTCGCGACTCGTCCCGATAAAGTTGAATTTTTTTTCAAAAATAATACCGTACACAGGTCTCTTTGTCCATGTTTGATTGTGTGAATTTCGATCCCACATTCATGGTGAGTATTATAATGCCGATGAGTTATAGATTTCTGAGTTTGCTATGCAAACAAGTCAACAATCATCGGAATGGAGGGAAACAAACGAACCGAAACCAAAAAACCCACGACAAAGCCGCTCAAAAATCAAGGTGATGCTCATTTTTTTCGATATTCGTGGTTTGGTGCATCATGAATTTGTTTCGAGGGGACAGACGGTCAATAAAGTGTTATATTTTTCTATTTGGCCGAATTAAGGCGTTTGCGTGAGAACATCAGTCCAAAACGACCGAAATTGTGAAAGAACATTTCATGGATTTTACACGATGATAATACACCATCGCTTCGAGCCACGATTGTGACCGAATTTAAAGCCGAAAACGCAGTGAATACCATCGATCAACCACCGTATTCAGCAGATTTGGCTCCGTGTGATTCTTTCTTCTTCCACAAACTGAAATTGCCGCTCCGTGGAACCCGTTTTCAGTCCATTAAAGCTATAGAACCAAATTCGCTGAAAGAGCTGAGGGCCACCCAAAAAGTGCCTATGAAAATATTTCGAGGACAGGCAAAACCTTTGGAATAAGTGTATTTATTACATCTTATGGAGATTACTTTGAAGGCGACAAAATAATTATTGATGAATAACTAATTATTTTGTGTTTTATTTACAATTTCTTCGTGCTTTTACAATTGTTTAAAAAATCTGGTATATAGCATAATTATTTATTATTGGAGTATTGAGAGCTGAGTAAAACTACTTGGATATAATTTAATGCAAACCTGTAACGTTTAAAAAGAGCCAATTCAACTATACAACTTGGTAACCCTATGACTTCAGATTTATAATGTTTTGGAAATTAGGAAATTTTCTTTGGTGACAGCAACTTTGGCTTTATGCCTTTTTTCTGCCAAACTAACTAAGTATATGTTACTTGATCAGTTTCTGAACTAGTCTTATGCACATCCAACACGAAGTCCTATTTTCTATTGCGCCTCTGCATACCGCAAGTAAAAAATTTCATATATATTTCTAGGAAAATCCGTCCGTGTTCGCCTTCGATAAGTCAATAGCGATTGGCCGTGGTCACTTCTTCGCACATCAGCTGAAAATTAATGGTGCAGCATTTTTTAAATATTTAACTTCGGGCCCGCAGTAATATTTCTGTAGTCTAGCTGCGCTTTATTTTATTTTGCTTCGTAGGTCGCTAGAGTAGACTTTTTCATTTGAGCGTTCGCACTGGCAAATCCCGTTTGTGTGTGTATGTAATAGTAAGTAAGTGCTTCCGTTTCCTTCCTGTCACGTTTCCTGCCCAGACACTTTATCTCCAGTGAAATATCTTAGACACGCGTCTCACTCGCTGCCTAGTTTGTTTACGTCCTTCCCGACGCGCTCACACGCTGATTGATTTATTGCAATCGATTTCGCCGACGACTGGCGCATCGATTTCACTACGAACCCATAGTTAACCGACCGTTAGGCGAGTGCTCTTTTCCTATCTGTACTTGCATACTTGGAATTATTTGGTTCCATTTTTCCACTCCGCTTTTCTTATCGTGGTTTAGGCAAAGCAAATATATCGCAGTAGTTAGTTTAAGAATTTTTTTTATAGAAGCCAAAAATAACGCGTTAAAGTAATATATTTGCACTCTTCTGAGAGAGCGAGAGCATGTGATTGCTCTGCTTGGCATTGATTTCGCCATGAAATATTTTGCGTACCAAAACCGACCACAACAACAATATACAAACTGCTGAGCAAACATATTACGATTCGGAAAGTAACTATTGAGTGTGTGTGTCGAAAATTAAGCAAATATACTCACGAATATTATATTACTTTTTTGCTGGAAATCTTAAAGTAACCAGGCTACCAAGTAGAGGAGCTTTGGCAACATGTCACCGTAAGTCCAACGCGTCATTGCTCATTTGTTTTGACCGAGTGGATAAAACCTAAAAATAGCAATAACCAAAATAAATATTAAGATAAGCTCATATCCATACATATTAGAAATAGTGTCGCAGCTGCTGGTGGGCGCTATCGGCGCACATATCTTACGTATATTAATGTTGACTTGTCGGCGTCGTCATTAGAAGCACCCTTGTCACGGCCATTTTGTCCAGAGTTTCCTACTGTCGTTATTAATAAGCGTCAATTTGTTGTTCAGGATTATTTTGCGTGCGGGTTCGGGTGGCAAGAGCTCTCATAATAAATATAGTAGACACACATATTTGCTTATACCACATACAGGGGTTTTCAACAAGAGTGAATAATTTCTTAAAACAAACACACACTAACTAGAAAGTATATTCAAATGTATTTTTATTTATTGTGAAGTAAAATCGACACAATTAAGTTATGGGTAAAACGTCTTTTAAAGGGCCTCCGCGGCTTCTTTTCAAGAATGAAATCGATGAACCAAATTTTCGAGTACTTTTTCCACTAAATTAAGTTGTGTCATGAAAAGCACATTCAATCTTGACTTCTAAAGCTTGAAGAGAGTCTGGTTTATTGCTTAAGACTAATTACATCAAATACTGGTACAAAAAGCAGTCTAATGGTGTTAAATCACAACTTCTTGTAGACCATTCAATGGCACAATTTCTTGAAATAATTGAATCTCCAAACTTTTCTCGCAATTATTCGGTAGCTGCACGTGCTGTGTGGTACGTAGCACCGTCTTGTTGATACTAGATGTTGTCAAGATCAACTTTTTTCGAACTACGGCCTTAAAAAGTTGGTTGTCATCGATCTCATCGACCAATTTCATTTCGAAAGAAGTACGGATCGATGATTCCAATAGATCAAAAACCACACTGTCAATTTAGATTACATTCACTTGTTCATGACTTATTTGTGGATTTTCTTCGCAGAAGAATCGTCACCACCACTCAGATGAAAGTGAGCAACTTAGGAGAAGATGATATTCTTAAAAGCATTGTCATTATTTTCAAGTTGTTCCTAGACAAAACCAGTAAAATCATAATATTCACGGTGGTCCATTGGCTTCAGTTCTTAAATGAGAAAAATTTTACACCGATGCAAGGCCAATCCTTTCTCAAAATCAGGTTGTGGCTTGAGATAGTCCCAGTTCTTGAGAACGTCTTGGAATCGACAAATTGCCTATTTAACCCTGGTCGAGACCTACGGTCTGATACACTTAGTCGAGACCAATGGTGCTTGGCTAGGCCAAGTGGTGTTTACATACATTTGTATGGAAATACGTGTTGTATTTACGCTCATACATATATGCACAATATAGTAGATACATTTTTGAAATTTCTTACCTCTCGATTTGGGTGAAATCAAATTGACTGCCTTGTTCACGCTTGGCGTGGCAATAGCGTTCACAAAAAATGTAACATTTTTCTTAACCTTTAAACGCTCTAGCGGCTAAAGTATTTGACCTAGATAAACATACAAACCAATTTGGACATGTAACGAACATGAAAAAAGATAAATCAACCGTGCGAAGTGATAGAAACATACCAAAGTTCATATATTTTCATACAAAATATATGGGGTCTAGCCAAGCACCATTGGTGCACTAAGGTGTAATACAATATTATAATATCCTTTTTTCGTCCTTTTCGATAAGATATCCTTGAATTTTTTTCTGAATTCTATAGACAATAAAATTCTAGGAAGCTACCTGGAAGCGCAAGTCGTTTGCTAGTCTCTAAATATATTTAAATAATATTTAAAAACAAAATATGCCTGGCCAGACCCGAGGGTCTCGATGAGGGTTAAACCATAAAATGTTGAAAGCGCACGAAAAGTTGCTATTGGGGAACGATTATTATTATAATAAAATTAAAAAAAATTTTAAACATTAAAAATGGCAGATACGACATTTGGAAATCATGTCTTCATGTCTTGGTAGCTTTAAATTTTGCACTATTACAACTTTTAGCGACAATACTTCGAATCTTTCCTGATAATCAAAATTTTACTCCACATCTCCAAAGAAAAGCAAATGTAAGCTTTGAAATCCACTTTCGAAATATTATACGCAGAATTTTGCTGAGCACCTTCGAACAAAATTAATAACTCAGAGCTCGATAATAAAATGAAAAGAGGCTTCGATAGTAGTAGCATAACAGCAGTATTTCTATTCTGTTGTACTCCCTGATATATGTACATATGTAGTTACAAATAGAATAAACAATATATGACTAACTTATAGCTGTTAACGCAACTCGTCATCTCAAATTTGCTTTCAGCAGAATTGAACCCTTCTCAAATTTACATTTAATTACAATATTCATGTATTTGGGGATTTACTAGCTGCTCAGTCACACTTTATGATTGCCAACGTCACCGCTTCCAGTCAAGCGAACGCCAGCAATCATATCGGTTTAAATCGAATTATATGACCAATATCCGTTACGACATTTAACCAGATGACCTGGTTTCGCTCAACCAACCCGGCTAACAGCCAGCCAACGAGCCAGCGCGCAAACGACCAACTAATCGAGTGACCGAATGGCAGGGAGTGAGTTAAAAAGTGCCGAAAATACCGAAAAAAGGACGAAGAAGTGCGTATTTCATTTGAACGACACACAAAAATGTCGTGAACGGTCATAAATGATTTAAAATGTGAAAACTGTGCACTCGCAGCAGACGGCATAAATGCGTCAGGCGGACGCAGAAGCTCTAACAGTGAGAGAGAGGTAGAGCGAGGTGACAAGTGCAAAGGGCGCTTCGGGCGCTCATTTAACCGGCTAACAGATTGGCAGTGTTTGCGTCTTTACTGTCACTACTGCGCGGCCAATGTTACTGCAGCTGCTGCCACAGTGTGGAAGAAGTTTGCGTGGTCGAAAAATTGGCGGGGCTTTGTGATGTTTGTTGCCTGTTGGCTGCGGCGGGCTAGTTGGCTGCTTATGAATGCTGGAAATTTCATTTCGTTTCATTGCTGACCATTTCCGCTGGCAGCTTTTGCGGCGGTGAAGTTGCCAGTTGCCTCTGCTAAATATGGATAGTTGTAATAACTGGCGTCCGCATTTGGCAGCGGGTCAAGTTTAATGAAATTTTTATTAGCTTCCACACCAAACGAGCAACATACATATATGAACAAACCTCACACGCACACATCAAAACAATGTACCTTTTTATGGGTGTGTGCACGTGTGATATGTATGCATAGCGGCTGAGTGTGTTGCATTGATTACAGCAACTGTAATGTAGTTGTGGGTATGTAGCATAAAGTCAGGCGCTTACAACCAATCACTTAAGTGTAAGTCGTGCGGTTGTGTAAATAACTTGTGGGTAAAAAAAATCCCACTTACGCATATTGAGACTGCTTGGCACGCACGATTTTATACAAACGCACATGGAGGTTAATAATATGGTGGTTGGTAATAAGAAATACTATTGAAAAGTTTAAAAATACATTTATATTGTTTATATAGAAATATTAAATTAAAGTTTAAATTACAAAAAAATACTAGAAGGGTTGCCACCTGTACGGTAAATACTTAACAGATTTAAAGCAAAAATAATGCTCGATGAAAACTAAAAATTGAAGAATTAACACCAAGTTTTTAAGCGAAAATAAGTTTTGTGAAGGGTTGCCACCTGCTTAAAAATATGTGATAAAATATATACAGTTTTTGAATTATTAATTAAGAACCGTTCAATTTGTGAATGAAAATCTGATACAATTTAGTTTAAATTAGCTTAGAGCGTTGCCACCTTTTTATAAATTATTTTTATAAGTCGAAGAATTATTATGTCCCTTCGCTTCAAACTAAAGAAATCAAAGAAATTCTATTGTCTGCGATTTAATTTTTTGAGAGTTGCCACCTGATTTTTTAACACTTTTAACTTTTAAATAAAATGTGCAATTTTAAAGAAGCTCTCAGTTAAAATATTTTATAAAGAGCGTTGCCACCTGTTTTTAATTTTATTGAAAATTTCTCTCTGAGCTTTCAGTATCAATTCGTTTATTTATGTATTTAAGTATCACCTTAATGCACACTTATCAAAAAAGTCAAATTAATGTAAGCTCTTGGCATTTTGATCGCCCTCGGACTGCTGTGCGCCAGTGATTGATGCTGCTGCTGCTGATTTTTTATGCCAATTATTTTTACCGACGCCGCTGTTGTTGTTGTCCATGATATTGCGGGCGTTGATGATGATGAAAAATCTGCGAATAATGGAAACATAAAAAAACTTTATTGAAGTGTCGCAATCAAATTGACAAATCCGACATAAGGACATACCATGCATGCTCGACATAACATATGAGCGGCATAAGCAGGCACTTGCGCGCTTAACGGTACTAGTAGATGCTTACGAATGTGTGCCGTTGCGTGGCTGTTTGACAGGCCACTTTATTGCGTTTATGCTGGCTCATAAAATGCTGTGAAAATGCGGAAGTTTTTTCCAATGCCGGAAACACGCGTTGACAGAATTGAGCTAATAAAAGTGACACCCGACCCCACCAAATGTTCCGGCCAGCTGTCGTTGGCCGAAAATAAATTCGAGTATGTCAAACTTTTATCGACGAACAAGTGAAGGTGGCACCCGAAACGCCTGGCTGAGCAAGCAAGGTGCTAACGGCTGCGGAAGAGCTAAAAATCAATTGACGGCAAAAACGCATGTATGTAACTGTGAAGTGAAAGAGGCAACCTGATTATGGCATAAATAAAAAGTGAACAAAAGTGCTTTGTAGGTGCCGGACTGCGATGGTTATTAAATAAGACTGCCGCAACCGAAAACTGATACTCAGGTCAGCTTAAGTGGCGTTGCCTGCCGCTCTGCGGAGGCTATAAAAATGTATGACAATGTTGCCACAATATAATACAAATGTAATACAATATCACGAGGCCTATGAGAAGGCCACTTTTGCAAAGAAAGAAAGCTGCGACCCACATTTAAGATCGTTACGGTTTCTTACAGAAATTTTCCGATCACCTTAATCATTTTCTCATACAAAATGCTTGCAATTGTTTGCATAGAAGCAAAAAAATACTCTACTTACATTGACCGCAACCATTCCTATAGGATATTTTCTAATGACACATAGTTTTTATTAGCCGTCATCGTTTCGACGTTGCTCTTTTCACCCGTGAAAGAAACCACAAAGTTAACGACTTGTATTTGACACAAAAGAATTTGCAGATACCTGATTAATGTAGTACAGCCGCCACATTCAATGCTGCCAACTTTTGTTTCAAACATTTTAAACCAGTTTTACTCTCGCAAATATCTCAAATAATACAAAACTGTCGAAAGAAAATACTATTTTTTTTATTGTCTTTAAAAACTAGCGGCTTGAAGGAAAATATAGTTTTGCCCGAAGTCAAGGGTCAACTAAAAATGCTTTTTTACGCATACAAATTTATTTTATCGCAGGAATACTGTGTGAGGAAGAGGAAGACCTCCACTCCACTAGAAAGATCAGGTGGAGAGGGACTTGGCTTTGCTTTGAATCACCAATTGGCGCTACCTTGCGTAACGAAGAAACGACTGGCGTGCTGTTGTGTAAAGAAGAAGAAGTATTTGTTATAGAGGACATCTTGATATCTACGTTTGATACTTCGTCTAGTCCTTTGAACTCCGAAGCGCCTATTTCATGTCAACTTCTTTGCACTTTCCTGCATGTATCGTCAACACCTATGCTCCCCCTGCTTGTAATGTTGTCAGTAGGTTGTTATGTGACCTGTCGAGATGCCAACAGCCGTCCGGCAATCCTTTCGAAACCGCGCGAGTCAGAAACAATCGAGTTTTCCGAAGGGGATTTTGCACATAATCTTGGTGATTCTGGTTTTTCCTGTAAACTTTTCGTTTCCTGTTTGGTAGCCAGACGTGTGACACTCCAAGGAGTGCTTTTCAAAATTTAAGCAAAAAAAAATATAATAATATATACATAACACGATTGATATAGAGTACTGTTTATCTTGTATCCTTATTTTAGGTTGGCACAGCAACCTTCTGATATTTACACAGGTCAGTCAATTAATTTTACTACTCAAATAAACTTAAAGACCTTAATATCCTAATTTGCATCTTGGAAGAGCCTCTTTAGACTTAACATTATAATCGAATATTATTTGGGGTTCGCTATTGTTATATTGAATGTCAGAAATCAAATTCTTAGGAGAAAAAGGCTGTGTCTAAATCATGCCTAACCAATTCCGAAAAATTCGCATGACCATACTGCTGCAAAAAGTTAGTCCTTTGAGTAGTTTTCACGCAATTTCATTTTTAAGAACATTTAAGTCAGTTTATTTATTGAAGTTTAGGAATTTTATGGAATGGCAATCTTTATCCGAATGAAAAAGATCTCTTAGGAAAGCACCCTTTCATATTGGCTTTTTCCACGAAAAAAGCGTTTGTCAAAATAAAGAAAAGCCTCTATTTTTCCATTAAGTCTAATTTCAATTTCATCCCGTTAAATTTTATAAAAATAACAATAAAGCCGAAAAGCTTATTTATTTGCTTTCATAACAGTCACACCCACATATAAATATACGTAAGTATAACATTTTTGCCAAGCAACCATGAAACAGCTATAAAGTTCAAGAGGTGTACTCGAGACAAACAATAGCAACAAAAGAGCCACTTTCAAATGAATCTGTGTGCGTTGTCATTATGAAACGACAAATAACAATAATATTACCGAAATGAATGAGTTACTGAATGCTCATGCACTACTGCGCAACAAAAACAACGACAACTACCAACCACAACAACAGTAACAACATGCAACAACCGCTCGTGCAGCAAACAGAGGACCAACTCATACAGACATACACACGTATAGCAAAGCTAACAAAACAAGACAAGCTCATCAGCCGTAGAATGTGTAACGGAACAAGCGAAGCATGACTGAAGGAAAGCGAAATGGAGTGCTTTTGACTGAAGGCATGAATGGCTGTACTAGATGTTTAGCTGTAGGTAACGCGGTCTTGTTTGTATTTGAGTTTATTAGCTCGGTTGTCGCTGTTTTTGTTGTTGTTGTTACTTCTGATTTCATGACATAATAATTTGTTGCTATTCAAGTTGTGTTCCGCCATGCTTAACAACTTATGTACATCCACATCAACTGCTCAGTGCTGTGAAAAGCGCAAAAATGTCACTCATACGCCGTGTCCCACCACTTTACACCCAAATGCAATTTAATGGCTTATTGTCTTTTTGTGAGACATTTTTTTTTAATTTTTAGAATGCAGTTGAATATAATGTCGTATAAGATTCTGAAATATATTTTGTATACTCCAATAGAAGAACTCCTAAGTTTAAGCGATCAAACAGATACGAGACATGTTGGTGACAACTCTTAACTCTCAACATTTTTGAATTTCCAAGGAACCAACTGTAATTAATCCACAAATAATAAAAAATATCGCTAGCTATGCGTTGATAACTTAGCTTCTTCAAGGCGACGTTACCAGTCCAGCTGTCCTGATCTAGCTATCATGCCTATTTTAGAGTAAATGTGTTTTTACGGTTTGTTGAGAATCCAGAAAAAATTAGTGATATAGTTATTTAATTTTTAATGCTCAGATTCCTTAGTGAAACTTGCTCTAGTTTTTATTGGTACAAATAGTACTCCTCCAAAAGTATTAAACATCATGACTAAGTATTGAAAATCATCTTATTTAGTCTTCTGTTGGAGAAATTTTTCAACTCAGGAAACCTGATCTAAGGAGAGCTAAAGCATAAAGCATTGGTCAAATTGTTTTTGAAACTTTGTTACGACTGTTTACGACATTTTTCCTTATAGAGGTATTTCCAAATAATTCCCGAACCTGTATTGTGCTCTTAAACCTAGTATGTCTTCATCTTTATTATTATGCCTTTTAGAGATGCAACAACTCGGCTCTTTTATACATTTATGACATCTCTGCTTAATATATTCCGAAATTTGCTTTTATGAGAAGAAACACGCACTTATTCATCTTGTTGAAGAATGGATTTGGTGAGATCTAACTAATATTTTTGTTATCTCCTTTTGTTAGAAAATATAAAACCTGTAATATATATAACATTACAAGCTTTTCATAATTTCTAGTTAAATAACTATAAAGTAATTTAAAATGTCCAAGAGAATTTTTTGCACATATAACAATCTCGTAAAATGTCGTGCTTTTCTGGAAGAACACTTTGCACATTGTCTTTTTCAGCTCCAACGCGCAATCTCTAGGTGAATATGCCCGCGGTCGAATACTTACCGATTTTGCGATAATTTTCGATTTTGTTTTATTTTTCTTTGCGTATTTTTTTTGCTTTGACATACATATTATTACGCTGTCGCTTGTATTTCCTTGTTTTCTTGTATCTATTTTTGTAGTGATTTTTTACATGCTTCGCTTGCTTTTCCTCATTTGTTGTTATTATTATATGGTATGTTCTTTGTCGAGCTACGCTGTGTCGTATTGTGTCGCTTCGGCAGATTAAACTTCTAACGAGCTTTCTCATTCACATGGAAATGACAATAATAATATTACGGGCTTAACAAGCATTCATAAGTCTTTACGGAGCAGAAACAATACATTCACATAAGCATGTATGTATATATGGTAGACCCCTCTAGGAAATTGCTAAAATAATTTGGATATATTTCTGAAAAAAATTTAATATTTTTTAAATAAATTTTGTAACTTTTATTAGACAATAGGTTTTCTAAAAAAGTATGAACATAATCCGCAATTAATTTCAGGAAAAGTAACATATTAGTCACATTAACCTAGATTCTCGTAAGTAGTACACAAATATAAATTATCCGGGATCGAGAAGAATTATCAATTCTTCCAGCCACATCACATTGATATAAGCTTTATTTTTCCTACAAGTCACCTTTACAATATAAGCTTTATATATGCATATGTTCTTATTGTGTGAATAAAGTAAGCGTTATTTTCTCATACTGATTTTGTTATCTCGAGGCAGCAAAATATAATTGATATGTCAAATAGTTTGAGCTGCTTTATTGTTGTTTTTAATTTATTACTCGCATAATGAAACACATCGGCTTAAATAATATAATAATTTCGTACTTAGAAAACAAGTAAAGATATCAAATATAGACTTTTATTCTCTGGGAAGTAATATATTTTTTAAAGAGTGATTACAAAAAAAGATTCTCACAACGGATTCCAATTTTTTAAAATAAACCTCATTCTTAATTTGTTTAAATCACTTACTTTTATACACACCAAGTTCTCACGTACGTCTCTCTGTGCGAGCTGTAACTTAAGTAAAAACTGGGCTACCTGATCGAACTTAGAGGATCGAGTCGTGAGTAGAAGTTCACGCAAGTGAGGAAAGTTCTTTGATTTTCTAAGCGAGCATTCCTATCAAACCACATCAAATGGTGCGCATTCATAGCGATAGACGTTGGCAACCTGTAGGAAGAAAATAAGTTTAAAGTATTACATACTTTTTTGGTATAAATTTATTTATTTTACAGCATAAATCCAGCAAACTTGCTTAACAAGAAATTATGAAATAACAAAACTAAATATTTGCTCCACTTTTGACCCACTTGCAACAATAATAAATTCTACCTATCACCACTTACAATCTTCTAAATATAGCTCCAACCTTATATCGCGATAGGGTTAATATTTGTGCCAGCTCTTTTTCCCCTTTCAGCGAATTCCGAAATGCAATAAAAAAGGGAACTATGAGGCTATGAGCGTGTAACTCAAAGTTTTTGTAAAATGAAAAAAACTGCATGAAAGGGACTGGGGTTTAACTACAACAAATAACTAGGCGTCATACAACAACAAATTACCTACCTGCTGCACCGGAATGTACACGTACAAGTGAACATAGGTATAGTTGGCTTCGGGGGGCGCTTTTTGCAATATGTGCCGCCACAATTGAGCCGAGCACCCAGGCGGCAATCCAGCCCGTTACATCCACTGACCTCAGATAAATTTCACATTGTGAACTAGAAATGCAGCGGGTGTTAGGAAACATAAAATTTTGCACCAAATGGGGGAGACTGCCGCTGAGCACGCGCGCAACTACAAAACCATAAATTTATATATATATATATATATGTATATCTGGTTGTAGAAGTATAACCGTAACCGAGCTGCGGGCTCTGCTTTGGTTGAAACCTCTGACCTGAAGTCATAACACACATTGCTGGAATGCACCGGCCACGCGAGTCACTGGGCTGGACAGCGGTGAACGTCCGCACCTTGTGTGGTGACCTATGTATGCCAGCTACGCACGTAGCGCTGCACAAAGCTCGGTTACGTCACGTGCTCAAATACTTTGTGCCAAACAGCGCGTAGCAGGAGGTCAAATGTGAAGGGGTCTAAAAATATGCATAGTAAAAATAAATGTGTAAGAGTGTTGAGAACGTGGGAGCAGCGACGGATAAAGGCGAAAGGTGGAAAATATTTTGTTTTGTGGAATGATAGCTTAAAGGGTAGACGAAGCGCAGAAAAAGGCTGCGCCGAATGGACATACAGGCATATATGAAAAATGAAACTATCAATTGAGCTTGCTATTCGAGCTGGTGGCCAGGTGGCCTCGAAAAGAAAAGATTTAATTTTGAACTAATATCACCGTTTGTCATGTTTTAGTACCTGGACGTGTAAATGATTCTCGAGGAAGTGGCGTCGAAACCAGTTTACGATTATTTTTTTTAGTGAAAAAGAACCATTAAAATCATGACATAAAGCCCGCAAAAATTAATGATTTTTGATGGTGTTTCATTAAGGAAAGTGGTTTGTAAGAAGGGTGCATTTAGATGTATTTAGAATGCGGAAGCAATTCTGCAGTTTTATTTGATTTTGTAATTTCGATTACGGCATTTACTTCTAGAGAGAGAAAAAAAGAGAGAGAGAGGGATCTTAAAAAATGTTAGTAAGACTTCCACGAATATCATTTACTATCTCTATGAAGCAGGCGAAATCCAATCGATCCTTAGCAACAGATTATCTGTTGTATCCATTAGGCAACTTTTCTTCTTTGTTCATGTTTTCTTTCTTTCTTATTTTTGTAATGTAAAAAGACAATAAAGACCTTAAATTAAACAAGAGTATAGATTTGCTTACCATTTATAGTTTAATTGTGGGGACAAATATATCCAAAATCGATCTTATATCTAGGGCAACAAAGTCACTGTAGACCAGCTCTATATTCTTTCCATGCTTACAGCACAAAGAAAGGGCTTTTTCGTACGTTTTCCATCACTTTAGAGAATTTCTTTTGGTAAGAATATAATTTTAAAGGAATATTTACAGGCACAACGGTAGCACAAAAACTGAAAAGAATCACTGAGACTTATGAATTGATGAAACGAGCTACCAGGGTGCAAAACTGTAAAGATAATGTGCAAAACGATAGATCGGAAGTACACAAAATTCCTGTTGACAGTCGATAGAAGAGACTGTAGGTGCATGATGGGAACACTAACTAACCTGTCTAGTGGGAACACACGCCCTGAAGGTGGGCCTGACAGATCGAGAAGACTGCAGGAAACGCCTAGAGCAGGGCACCAGGGAAGCAATGGAGCAAATCTTGTGCACTTTCCCTGCATTGGCAAGATTACGCTCTAAGAACCTGGGGAGTAAGATACACTGAAGAAGATATCGACAGTGAGGCCGTCGAGTTTGTTAAAATTCGCGTCAAGCGCAGGCATCCTAAATAATGACTACACCTCTTGGACTTAGCCAATGAACTCCATCTGGTATAGCAAAGGACCAAACTGGATTTATGGCCTATACGTGGCTTATTGGCCTACCAGATTAAACTAAACTAACCTAACCTATGAATTGATGAAAAAAGATGGTGATGATTGTATGAAACTTACTCCAGTTTATATATGATTTAAAAAGAGTCGTGAAGATTTAAGTCTGTGGCAAGGCTCTACCAAAAGCTAGAAATCGTGCTGAATTGATGAAAAAAGTTCGTGAAAATATTGGAGTCGGTTTTACTGCAATAACGATGACTGAGGGATTATATACGAGTAAAAACAGTATTTTGAGAATTTTAACTGAGGATTTTTAAAAAGAAAGCATTCTTCTCATCATCTACAGTCCGTATTCACCTAATCAATCACCATGTGACTACTTTCTATTTCAAAAACTGAAAACCGACGTGAAATTAGCGTTTTATATACTTTTCAAGCTCACGTGCTGAAAAACATTCCTATAAATCACATAAATAATCTAATCATGCTAATGTAACATATTTTACTCAAATAAAGAGTAAATGTCAAAAATATTTTTTTTTGCATTTTATTTTATATCCAAAAGTTTTGGTTATACTTAGGACACACCTTGTATAAGCAAACTATTAGATGAAATCTTTTTTTAATTTATACGAGTGTATATTTCGAGATCGATTATCCCTAGCTGATGCTCCTAAATTTCGTTTAAAATAAGTATTTTCCTACTTTCCTTGTATGAATGGTAGACCTTTTGATCTCTTTAGAGGTTCGCAAATTAATAACTTCATAACTAATTCACAATTACATTCTAAATTCGAGATAAAATAAAATGGGAAAGCGCAGCTCACCAAAATCATTTTTGTTTTAAGTCCATCATAACTCTTCAACAGAAAGCTGTACTTTAAGGCAACCTTCCTGATTAGAAACCATTGCCTTTTTTAGGGACTCACATTGTCTCTATCTTCTAATCTGCTGAACAACTTTCGCACAGTTATTTTCATAACATTCCACTATAAACATTCGCACCACTTGTACTTCAATCTCGCTGGAGCTACGCCTTCCACTCCTTGAGTCACAAAGACACTAACACACACACCAACAAACAAAAGCACATCCTCCATCTGCTGTACAATTTTCTCGTTCTGCCTTTTCTGCTATGAAATAACTGTTGCTTTGATATTTTGTTGTTGTTGTAATTATTATTTTTCACTGCTTTCATTGTTGACACGTTGATTGTGTCCTTTTTTGTGTATTTTCTACCGTTATTCCGTTATTTCTAGTCATTTGTTCGAGCATTCTAGTTTAGCACTCGCTTCCTCATCAAGAAAATCAGCGTGATTTTATTTCGCCTTACGCTTCAATGCGCCGTAACGCAATCATTGCCACATAACTTCACACCTGTACATGCTTACAAGCATATTTTCAACAAGCTTACGCAATCATACAGCGAACGCTCGTTGTTGTTGGTAGGTAAATAAGCGCATTTATGGGCATACCTGCCGGCGCGCCTAGAAGTAGGCAACGAAATGGAAAAACTTAATGAACCAGGCAAATCTATTAGAAGCAAAAGCAACAAGGTCGCCTCGTCTGTGGGGGGTAGGGATGGTGCTGTACGTGGTCGTCGCTGGCAAAGCACTTCCCCGGTCCGCACAGTAATAATCGTGACTGGGCCGAGGCCTAGTGACACTATCTACAATCTTACGCATATGACTTGAATGAGTATGTTTGTGTGAGTGTGCTTCCACAATTATGCGTTATGCTGCGCGGCAATATGAAAAAATTACGCTTAATTTGCAAAAATTAAATAGATTTCCGGAGTGCTTGCCGAGCGAAAATGTATAGCAGGAAGCGCAGCAACGAAAGGCAAACCGAAAAACAAAGCGCTGCGCAAAGCAAAAGACAGCAAATTAAATAAAAATGGTAATGGAAAAAGCACAATTGTTGGTTGTGAAACTTTTGAATTGCTTTTAGTTTCATTTCATTTCGTACTCCATTCGTGTGCGTCTACGCCTATAGATTTGGTGAAACAGCCGGTCGGGAGGTGGGCGTGAGTAACTTCTGTGGCTGACAACAATTAAATTCGTTTGACGTGGAAGTACAGGCAACAGAAACAAAGCAATTCGTTGCCAGATTTCAATATATTCAGAAGGGTGTAATTAAATTCAACTGAAAAGCTGAAAATCAATTATTAAAAAAGTTTTGAAGGTTGCTTTGAAGAACAGATGACTTCGATTTATATCGGACGTACTACTTCGTTTATTATTGAACAAACTTAAAGATGTCTTTATAAAATTTAGTGAGTGTTTTTGACAGATCACGCGTGAGTCGCGACAAGCTGTCATGTTTTTTTTTTTGTTCAGTATTGTTTGGCATTTCATCATGAAAAGATTTACGTTTACAAACCGTTCCACCGTTCCACTTTAATATGAAAACTCTCCTTCTGCAGAGGAAGTGTTTCGTGCGCTTCGTTCAAATTATGGCTAACCTAGTCGAACAAAATACAGCTTGTACAAGAACTGAAGCCGCTCGATCTCTCAAAGCGACATCGCCTTGCTCCATGGGCTCTTGAAAACTTCCAAGAAGATCTGACGCTTTGGAGCCAAATTTTGTTCAGCGATGGCTCAAGCCAAATTGCCGTATTTATGACGAAGAGCAACTGAAGAGATTCATTCAGTAAAAAAGAATAGTTTAGTGTGGTGACAACGTAACCGACAATGGCGTCAGTTATCGTGTCATGATAGACGACTAATTGAAGCCTGAAATTGAAGTTCGTGATCTTGGCGATGATTGGTGTCAACAAGACTGCGCCACTTCCTAAATATCGCATCAATCAATGGATTTCTCTTCCTCTTTATTGGCGTAGACACCGCTTACGCGATTATAGCCGAGTTAACAAAGGCGCCAATTGGAGATTTCAAGTGAAGCTAGGTCCTTCTCCACCTGGTTCTTCCAACGGAGTGGCGGTCTTCCTCTTCCTCTGCGTCCCCCGGCGGGTACTGCGTCGAATACTTTCAGAGTTTTCGTCCATACGGACGACATGACCTAGCCAGCGTAGCCGCTGTCTTCTAATTCGCTGAACTATGTCAATGTCGTCGTATATCTCATACAGCCCATCGTTCCATCGATTGCGATATTCGCCGTGGCCAACGCGCAAAGGGCCATAAATCTTTCGCAGAACTTTTCTCTCGAAAACTCGCAACGTCGACTCATCAGTTGTTGTCACCATTCAAGTCTCTACACCATACAGTAGGACGGGAATAATGAATGACTTATAGAGTTTGGTTTTTGTTGTTCGAGAGGGGATTTACTTCTCAATTCCCTATTCAGTCCGAAGTAGCACCTGTTGGCAAGAGTTATCCTGCGTTGGTTTTCAAGGCTGACATTATTGTTCGTGTTGATACTGGTTCCAAGATAGACGAAACGACTACCACTTCGAAGTTGTGACTGACAACAGTGACGTGAGAGCCAAGTCGCGAGTGCGACGACTATTTGTTTGACGACAGGAGATATTTCGTCTTGCCCTCGTTCACTGCCAGACACATTTGCTTTGCTTCCTTGTCCAGTCTGGAGAAAGCAGAACTAACGGCGCGGGTGTTGAGGCCAATGATATCAATATCATTGGCATACGCCAGCAGCTGTACACTCTTATAGAAGATTGTACCTGCTTGATTAAGTTCTGCAGCTCGAATTATTTTCTGCAGCAGCAGATTGAAGAAGTTGCACGATAGGGAGTGGCCTTGTCTGAAACCTCGGTTGGTATCGAACGGCTCCGAGAGGTCCTTCCCGATCCTGACGGAGTTTTGCGGGAATACCAAATTCAGGCATCGCGGCACAAAGGCAGCTTTTTTTCGTGCTGTCGAAAGCAGCTTTGAAATCGACGAAGAGGTGGTGTGTGTCGAATCTTCTTTCACAGGTCTTTTCCAAGATTTGGCGCATGGTGAGTATCTGGTCGGTTATTGATTTTCCAGGTCTAAAACCACACTGATAAGGTCCAATCTTTTTGTCGACGGTGGGCTTTAATCTTTCACACAATACGCTCGATAGAACCTTATACACGATGTTAAGGAGGCTTATCCCACGGTAGTTGCCGCAGATTGTGGGGTCTCCCTTTTGTTGGATTGGGCAGAGCACACTTAAATTCCAATCGTTTGACATGCTTTCGTCCGACCACATTTTGCAAAGAAGCTAATGCATGCTCCTTATCAGCTCTTCGCCGCCGTGGTTGAATAGCTGTTGTTCTGCAGACGCGTAATTGCTTTTCGTACTTCTTCATGGTGGGGCAATGGAGCGTCTGCTCCATCGATTGGGGATTCGGGTTCACCTTCTCCTGGCGTTGTATTTTCACTACCATTCAACAGGCTGGAGAAGTGTTTGCTTTTGCTTTGGGCACCGGTCACTAGATCACCACTGGGGATTCTACAAGAGTATGCTCCGGTCTTGAAACCTTCTGTTAGTCGCCGCATTTTTTCGTAGAATTTTCGAGCATTAACCCTGTCGGCCAGCTTATCAAGCTTTTCGTACTCACGCATTTCGGCCTCTTTCTTTTTCTGTCTGCAGATGCGTCTCGCTTCCCTCTTCAACTCTCGATATCTATCCCATCCCGCATGTGTTGTGGTCGATCCTTACGTTGCGAGGTAGGCAGTCTGTTTTCTCTCCGCTGCGACACGGCACTCCTCATAATATACCAGCTGTTTTTATACTCTCGCAACAATGTTGCTAAGGAGAGTATTATAGTTTTGTTCACATAACGGTTGTTTGTAAGTCCTAAAACTAAAAGAGTCAGATATAGGGTTATATATACCAAAGTCATCAGGGTGACGAGTAGAGTCGAGTCCGTCCGTCCGTCCGTGCAAGCTGTAACTTGAGTAAAAATTGAGATATCATGATGAAACTTGGTACACGTATTCCTTGGCTCCATAAGAAGGTTAAGTTCGAAGGTGGGCAAAATCGACCCACTGCCACGCCCACAAAATGGCGGAAACCGAAAACCTATAAAGTGTCATAACTAAGCCATAAATAAAGATATTAAAGTGAAATTTGACGCAAAGGATCACATTAGGGAGGGGCATATTTGGACGCAGCTTTTTTGGAAAAGTGGGCGTGGCCCCGCCCCCTATTAAGTTTTTTGTACATATCTCAGAAACTACTATAGCTATGTCAACCAAACTCTACAGAGTCGTTTTCTTCAGGCTTTTCTATATACAGTTCAAAAATGGAAGAAATCGGATAATAACCACGCCCACCTCCCATACAAAGGTTATGTTGAAAATCACTAAAAGTCCGTTAACCGACTAACAAAAAACGTCAGAAACACTAAATTTTGCAGAAGAAATGGCAGAAGAAAGCTGCACCCAGGCTTTTTTTAAAAATTGAAAATGGGCGTGGCCTTGCCCACTTATGGACCAAAAACCATATCTCAGGAACTACTCTACCGAATTCAATGAAATTCGGTATATAATATTTTCTTATCACCCTGATGACACGTACGAAATATGGGTGAAATCGGTTCACAACCACGCCTTCTTCCAATATAACGCTATTTCGAATTCCATCTGATGCCTTCTCTGTATAATATATGTATACATTAGGAACCAATGATGATAGCGGAATAAAACTTTACAAAAATACGGTATTTGAAAAATATATAAATGACGTATAATGAAATCTCGATTATCACTTTATCGTGCGAGAGTATAAAATGTTCGGTGACACCCGAACTTAGCCCTTCCTTACTTGTTTAGCATGGTTTCGGTTGCAGCTGTACTTAAGGAGCTGGAAATGCCGCCCCACAGTTCCCTTATATCGAGTTCTTGACGAGTGCTCTCAGAGAGCAGAAGTACAAGCCGAGTAGAAAATCGTTCGGCTGTCTGTAGTGATTGCAGCTTCTCGACGTCGAACCTTCCTTGTGTTTGTTGGCGTGCGTTTTTTGCTGCACAGAAACGGGTGCAAATCTTGACTGCAGCAAGATAGTGATCCAAGTCGATGTTAGGACCTCGGAGAGCGCGCACATCTATAACACTGGAGTTGTGTCTTCCGTCTATCACAACATGATCGATCTGGTTGGTGGTTTTTCGATCCGGAGACAGCCAGGTAGCTTGATGTATCTTCTTATGCTGGAATCTTGTACCACAGATAACCATATTTCTGGCCCCGGCGAAGTCGATCAGCCTCAACCCTTTGGGGATGTTTCCTCGTGGAGGCTGAATTTACCGACCGTCGTGTCAAAGGTACTTTCTTTGCCCACCCTGGCGCTAAAGCCGTCAAGCACGATTTTGATATGGTGGCGGGGGTAGCTCTCATAGTCCTTCTCATCGTCATTCTCTTCCGACGGGGCGTGGGCGCAAATCAGCGATACCTTGAAAAACTTCGCTTTGGTGCGGATTGTGGCTAGACGTTCATCCACCGGAGTGAATGCTAGTACTCGGCGACGGAGGCTCTCTCCCACCACGAATCCCACACTAAATTTGCGTTCCTTTATATGGCCGCTGTAGTAAATGCCACAAAGACCTACTCGCCTCAGTCCTTGTCCCGATGAAATGAAACCTAATAAATAATGAGTAATTAACAGTTAATGTTCCATGTAATGAAATTTGACCTTGTCACACAAAAAAATTATATTTTAACGTATTTTAACTCAATTCTTTACTATCTACTTCAATACGCCTTTTCCACTTTCCGTCCCGGCTGGGACGGCCTTCAGTGACTAAAGCGAATTTTGGTTTTCGGTTTCGGCTCAGTTTTGGAGCGCCATTCGCTAGATTGCTGGACAGTTTCGATGACATTAGTACACGGTTCATTACAATGCGTTTAATTGATGAAGGGTCCGCAGCTATGCTGTACAGGAGAACTATGTATTATTTCGTCGGAAGGATGTTTACGCTTAGGGACAGACTTGGAGGATTCGTGAGAATCAGTTAGGCACTTAAAATATTTGAACAATTGTCCGCAATTTATAAGTGTGAGTTTCATGAACTTCGAGAAAATATTTCGATCGAGAAGTCTAACAAACTCTCAAAAAAAATTGGTTTGATTTAATAAAAATCGGTTGTGTTGTTGAGTGTAATAGCTGAGATGTTTTTATTATGATATTATTATGTAAACCTGCGCTAGTTTTCAAATCTGTGAGCAATATTGGTTGACTTTGGTACATTCTAGAAGACAATTATATTAGTGTTATTTGAAAATAATATAAACAATATTTTGCTTACAATTTGTTGTGTTTTCTTTAACTTTTTTGTGTAGCTTACCTCCTGAGCAACAAAAGCATTCAAGGAGAGTTAAATCAGGAGATTAGGACATTTTCGACAGCAGATGTTCAGGGAACCTTGATTTATACTGTGACGGTTGTGCTGTTTTGCAATATTTTTGTAGTAAGCTGACATAGCACGTGGCCGATCCTATAATGTAATTGATTTAAACATATCATTTCCAATGAGTAAAAAACATATAACATAATAATCCCCAACAATAATCCAAAATATTAGTGAATTAATAAACACTTTTGGTCTGCTGGGTAATATTATAAATGCAAGGTCTGATTGTTGAAAGTTGAAAGTTTTCAAATTATTTGATTATTTCCCTGCCGTTCGAACTATTCCAGGACAAAGAGAGGGAAATTAAAGTTTTCAAGGCAATTTCTTGGAAATTAATTGTGTTTAATCTGAATGCCAGCAACGAAAAAGGTTTAGAAATGCCGGCTGTAGCCATGAATAAATATATATTTACATATGTATATGTATACATAAGTACAGACATTTCTTGTGTTTACAAAAGGGCAATTGTTTTGGTATGTTTGCAAATATTCAAAAGGTCAGAGCGTTAACTGCACTTGATGATGTGTGAATAATCGAAAAAGTTCAAAATTTTGTTTTAATTTGTGGAGAAGAATTTTGAATGTGTTTGAATATGTACGTTTAATACTTAGCGTGAGTAATCGAATTAAATGATGCAAATGATAGTGTTTTTTCGCCGCAACCAAATGGTTTCATATTAAGCAAGGTGCGGAGGCATTATCACAATCCCTTTGTGTTCTGTGGCCGATTCCCAAAAATTTCACATTTGAACTGCTAAGAGAAGTTTTTTGAAAAGCAGGAAAACCCTGTATTTGGTTTTCATTTACAATTTATTTATACTTCAGCCAGTTCAGCTGAAAGACCTTTCCCCTTTGAGATGCCTTATCTCGAAATGCCGGTTTTGTCAAGAGAAAAGTGTTGAGATGATTGTACCCCATCCTCATCTAAACTGTTTTGACATCCGATAATGTTTTTATTCTCAAGCAGTCTTAACAGGAAGTAGCTCGATACCAATGAGGCTGGGCATTACTTTATTAATATATGTTAAACGCACGGTTAAAGAGCTTCAAAATATTATTGCCACACAGCTTTTGCAACTTACTTTGATTGAGGACTATGAAATCTTTCTTTTTATATTAAAACAAATCGACTTTAGTAAAAATATTTGTTTGGAAAGGAACTCCTAATGGTCTCCGGGAACTTCTCTCAAAAAAGACGTTTTGCGGTGACCACTGTATCTCTGAACTGGATTCTCTGAAATTAAAAAAACAAATAAATTTGGATAAAGTAATGTTAGATCCAGTAATTGCTCGAAGGAATAGCAAAATACAATATTTCGACAAAACGACGGTTTAAAAAAAAAAAAAAAATCGTTTTATACCAAATTTCGGCCTTAAATTTTTTATAAAAAATATATTTATCGCTGAGAAAAAATCTTCGTTTAATTGCTAAAAATATATTTAAAAAGCAGGAGTTATTTGAGACTTATAGGATTAGCCGTTTTCGAGTAATGTTATTCACTGACTTTGAAAACACCATTTGGAGAAAAAACGCGTTTAATGTTTGGTCTTGTGCTTCCTAGCGCTCTTAAAAGCCTTTCAAAAATTACGTCAAACTTCGAAGATATTTACAGGAACGATATTAATTTTCTGTGTTTATTCTTAAATATATATAAATTAAGAAAACAAAATGAAAAAAATCGATTTGTTGAAAATTCTAACTGTATATAACCCCTTAATAGCTAAGTAAGAGAGTTTCCTCTCTAGAATATTTCAATAGTTATGGTCGTTAACAGGAAATTAGGTTAAAATTTTTATTGCATTTTTTGGGTTGACTTCACCAGCGATGTTTAATGGTAAGGTATCAGAGATGACTGTCGATATCGTCAAAGAAAAGTTTCTATTTTGAAGGTTGGACACTACGGAAAGGATAGTGATTAGAGTGGGTTTGAAAGCGGATGCAAAGGATTTCTAGTAGCATACATAAACTTAGCTTAAACAAAAAAATGCTTCATGTCGGTTGCACCTGGACTATAGTACCCTTCACAAATAGAAAAATTCCTTCCAATAACCACCTACATACTACAGTGATAAGATCTGAACAATTTGTTCAGTGGTTGCTACCTTGTCTCAAATAATAATACATGCCAAATATCTTGAAGCTATTTCGTCGTTCCATTTAAACATTTGATTTCACTCGTGATCCAGTATCAGCCTTTCCGAACAATGAGCAGCTTTTTGATGAGAAAGTACGGACGTTAAATTTTTAATTGGTATCCCAAAAACTAAAGGACTAGTACGCATATATCCAAACAGAAGGATGGACAGACAGTCGGATATAGCCATATCGACTGAGCTCGTCACGCTGTTCTCTGACGTTCCTTTTGGGTGTTACAAACACCGTGTCAAATTTAACCTACCCTGTTTTAGGTACTACAATGTAATTGTTGGAGGGTTTCTCCACACAGAGGAACTGTTTTTAACTTTCTCTGTCCACAATGGCTGTTTTAGCGCGTGCTGGGAAGCATCATTTAGAGGAAGACGAGATGACTTCTTATGAACTCCTCTCCGATGTTGTGTTGCTTGAGTTGTCGATTGTCGAAGTTATTATAAGTCTCGCACTTAAAAGTTCCTGGGAGTTGGGGTGCAGGTACCGATTTGAGATAAAGTCGTGATGCATCTTGTGAGTAACTCCTTCGTTTTTATATTCTGATCCTGGTTTTCCTTGAAGTTGAAAGAACGATATTAATTTTAAATTATTATTATAGCAATGATTTGGATTTGGAAATAGTGCAAGAATTGTTATTCAATGATGACAGTCACTTTTAGCAGTTATTATGTAATAAATAACTGAAAAACCATTGTTTGTGTTTCTATTGTATTTAGTGTGAAAAAAAAGTTAATATATAACGGTACAAATAGTAATATTAGTTCATTAAGTTAGGCTTCCGATCCATTGGGCCAACTTTGTGCTTTGGTTCAAAAAATTTTCGTGAGCAGTGAAAGCTTGTACACTTGGATCTTTCCACTCAAAAGTTTCAAATGATTTTTAAAGAAATTTTCATTGGCAATAAGTATAATTTATTTAAGACGGCAATTATTTGCTATTTGAGACTAGGTGTAAAGCCACCTAAGAGCCTTCTTTCGACTCTTCTCTTCTTCTATTTATTAATAACTCTTCCAGTTTGGGCAACTATTAAATGTAAAATGTATGCATATTGCGTATTGAACAATCCTAGTATGAGACATGAGACAATAGAACACGTTTCAACCTGAGAACATGCAACTATGTTTGTTGGTAAATGCCTTTTCGCCACAACACTCCACAATGTCAGTTTTCGTTAACGAGCCTCGGTTTCGTTTTGCTACATACGTTCTCCAGCAACTAACTAACTAGACGGTCGTCTACAAAGTTCCGACGCACATGCTTTCATATATACGCATTTATATACCATATGCACATAGTACATTTTTATACTCGAGGAAGAAGCAGCATTTTTACAGTCGAGGCACTTAAGTTCCATTCTAATTTTTTCTCATTTTTTCTTATTTTGTTGCACCATCTGCTATTTTTGCGGACACTCAGCGCAGCAAGTGTTTTCTTTGCCGCAGAGTGGTTGCCATTGCTTGCGGTGTTGATACTCGTAGTTCTGTTGTGCTACTTGCAATTTTTAATGGTGGGAGATGTTACATTTATCTTTGGATTTCGCTTTTATGCAGACAATTTTTCGAAATAACTTTCACCATACATGGAGTGAAAGTCGACTCTGGTTTTTACCAATTATTCGACGGAATAATTTGGAATAATTTTACTTAACGTTTCTGCCCTTCTTCTTAGGCGTGAAAATATGCGGTAGTCAAAAAATAGTCAATAGATGTCGTTGCAGTCGTATATCGCCAGTACTACCAATCACATTATGTCATACCATATAGTATCGGAAAGGTGAGACTTTAAGCTTCATTCAACTTAAAAATAAAAATTCGGGGAACTTGAAAAAAAGTCACAGCTCTTCAAAATTTTGCTATATTTTGAAATTTTTGGATAAAAGAGGGAAAAATGTCACGGAAGCCACCAATAAAATTTCTGGAGTTTACAGAGACGATGCTGTATCAGTTCGTGTAGCACAACAATGGTTCGATTGCTTCCGTTCCGGAAAGCTCGATGTGAAAGATGCACCTCGCTCTGGTCAACCTATCGTTGAAAAAGTCGATGAAATAATGGAAAAGATTGACCAGGACCGTCACATAAGCAGCCATGACATCGCTAAGGAACTTAACTTTCATCATAAAACGGTTTTTGAACCATTTAAAAAAGACTGGCTGTTTAGAACTCGAAAGGTTATGCTGAGTGTTTGGTGGGATTGTAAAGGAATCATCCACTATGAGCTGCTCTAGTCTGGTCGATTGATTCTACATTTAACTGTCAATAACTGATGAGATTGAAGCAAGCAATCGAAAAATAAGCCAGAACTGATCAACAGAAAGGGCTTCGTCTTTCATCAGGACAACGCTAGACCACGCACATCTTTGATTACTCGGCAAAAAGTGGGAGAGCTTAGCTGGGAAGTTTTAATGCCCTGACCTTACACTATCAGACTACCATTTGTTTCGATCAATGCAGAACTCCCTTAATGGAGTAAAGTTGGCTTCAAAAGAAGCCTATGAAAGTTACTTGCCGCAGTTTTTGCCGAGAAACCAGAAAAGTTTTACACTGATGGAATAATGTCTCTAGCGGAAAAATGTGAAAAAGTTATCGACCAAAATGGTACTTATTTGGTTCATCAAAGTTCATTATAAATACAAAAAAAAATCAGTTGAAGTTAGATTAGAAATACGAAAAGACTTTTTCGACTACCCAATATTATTATGAAAAGTCATTTCACAAAAGAAATTCGGAAAATTTTTATACATCTAAGATATCTAAGTATCCTCAAATCAATTTTATCAAAATACAAGAAAAATAGCTATAAAGTCTAATTCTCAAAGTAATTTTCTTCAAAGTGTCTTGCAATAACAAATACTGAATGCAGTTAAGATTTTGTTTCACCTTTGCGTGCAGCTATTTTCTAACATAGTCTGAGTCGAATTGACGAACATGCGTCGAACATACATTGGCTATGCTAAGCTCTGTATATGTATACCATATATGTATGTTCGTGTCTGCTTGAGTTCCTCAGTGCGTGCATAAAACTTCCTAAACAGTCGAACATTCTGCTTCTTGTTTAACGACCCGAAAATTGTGTGCCGTTGCGTTTTATAATCCCGCTATAAAAATCGACTTCCTTGCCATTTAATTAGCTTTCAGTCAAAAGTCATGTTTTCCTGCAGTTTTTTCATCACTCGCCTAAATTGCGAATGCAGGAAAAATTTTAAAACTAGTGAAAGCTGCATACCCGCCACCGGAATATAGTGTCAAATATCCCGCTCGAGGCAGAAACAAAGAAACTAAAAAATTTAGTGCAGGAAATTGCGAAATGTGTTACAAGAAACTTGACTCGCCACCACAATGCATGGCAAATTGCGTGTGGCTTGTGGCAAATATTGCCAGTTGCTCTAGAAACCCTTTGGTTTAACTTACAGCACTGAACTGTAGTTCTGGAAAATGATTTGAAAATTATATCAGTAATTGAGAAACACTTTTTTTGTGTTAATTAAAAAAATAACTCATAGTAAGAAAGTACATACCTATGACTAAATGAACGGTGCTCTTCAGAGGGTGTTAACAGGACACTTCCAAAGTACACCGATAGGGACAGCAAACGGCACCACATTTTTCCCGCTCTTTCTCTTAAGTTAGTTTTACCATTTCATCATGGAAAGATATACGATCCAACTACGAGTAGAAATTATTACAATTTATTACCGAAATTCGGAGTCAGTGACTTTGGTGCGGTTTATGGGTCGTACTATTTCCGTGACGATCAAGACCGGTACGTTACTATGAATGGGAATCACTACCTCTCAATGATAACCGAATATTTTTTGCACGAATTGGATGATATGGACTTGAAAATCTGTGGTTCCAACAAGGCGGTGCCACAAGCCACACAGCGAATATCACAATCGATTTATTGAAAATCAAGTTTGGTGAACACGGACCAGTCAATTGGTCTCCACGGTGGTGTAATTTGTAATTTGACACCGTTAGACTATTTCCTGCGGGGCTACGTCAAGCCTATGGTCTATGTCAACAAGCCAGCGACGATTGATACACTTCGTACGTATATCAAACGTGAAATTGCAGCAGTATCGGCCGATTTAAGCTTGAAAATCGTCAAAAATTGGGTTCAGTGGCTAGACTTCTGCAAGCGTGCTCGTGGTGGTCATGCAAAAGAAATCGAGTTCTGTACATAATGGTATCGAATGTACACTTTCACAGGAATAAAGAATTTCATTGATATCCCAAACCATTTTAGTTTTATTTAAAAAAAAACTTATTTAGAGCCCTTATTGAAAAAACCTTTTATATTCTCAGATAGTAAGATGCAATACACCACAACTCGTGTGGTGTTCTCGAACTTGGAAAAGAAAGCAACTCAGGCAGAGCTTTGTTAACATTGAACATGATCACATAGAATGCTATAAATCTTGTAGCTATACCTACTGCAACAAGAATGGTCTACTCCTTTTTTGCTGAGGAATGTTTGAAGCCCTTTCAACTTCTACTAAAACGGAATTTTCGAGTCGACATGTGACAATGATTACACACCGAAGTCCAACCGAAGTACAGCCGAGAAGACTGGGCTTCATCGAATATCCTCAAAAGGGAATACCATTAACAGGGATAGCGTTATTGGAGCGTTTTAATGTCGAAAAAGCGGTCCCATTTAAAGAAGAAAAAAGTGTTGTTTCATCAATACAACGCACCGTGTCACAAATAAATTAATACGATGCCAAAATTTGTTGAGATGGGCTTCGAATTGCTTCCGAACTCACCGTATTCTCTAGGCTTGTTCGCTAGTGGCTATTTCGTGTTCTCAGACCTCAAGAAAACGTTCGCTGGAAAGAAATTTTGCAACAATGAAGAGGTAACCGCAGAAACTGAGCCTTATTTACAGACTTAAGGCAAGTGTATTCTAAAAAGGGTATTGAACAATTTATTCCCGCTCTAATCATTGTTTTGCCTTCGCAAGTAACTACATTTAATAATAAATAATTCTGAACCCACCCGTTGCATAATGGGTTGTCAAAAAAGTCTTGCGGTATTTTTATTGAATTTTTTTTTTATTGAAATTGAAATGAATTTTTGATGACTCATGGCCAGCTCTTGACCGATGCTACGGCTGCTACTATGCCGGTCTCTTTCGACCAATTCAGCGATTTTATCGCAATTTTCGACGACAGGCCTTGCGGAGCGTGGCGCATCTTCGACCACCTCTACACCAGAACGAAAACGTTGAAACAATCGTTGTGCGGTGGAAATGGAAACTGTATCGGGTCCATAAACTGCACAAATTTTATTGGCGGCTTGAGATGCATTTTTGCCTTTATCGTAGTAGTACTGTAAAATATGCCGTGTTTTCTCTTTATTTTGCTACATGTTTGCGACGCTATAACTCACGAACGACTTAAAAGAAACGACAATCAATCAAACGCGTGTTAGCGCGTGAAATGAGCTTTCCAAAAAGGTATAGCATGATCCGATGCGGCGAATAAAACTAGAACTACGCGCTTTCAGCGCCAACTAGCGAAAATACCGCAAGACTTTTTTGACAACCTAATATTTTTATAACTTATTTGGTCTCCAAACTTTTCAGCCAACTTAATATACCCCGTTTTAAGATCTGAAATCACATTCATAAGCGTGAAAATTATATTTTTATGAGTCCTTTTTAAAATCGATGGTAAATTCCTAAATATTTAGATTAATTTTTATTGCTAGTTGCCACGAAGAAAAGAGTCGAATCAAAATCTCTCTGTGTCAACAAGATTTAGCAAATTTAAGCTCTATTTTGGTTATATCTCTAGCGGGGAAAAGAGGGTACCCGGGCACAAATTGAATTCCAAGCATTTCTAAGCTGATTACACAAAATAAACTTGTCACAGCGTTGAATAGGGAATATCATTCTTCTCGACGACTTCTGCTGTCAGTGGTTTGAATAAGAGTTGCCATCAATTCAACATTTGTATTGGAAGACAAGCGCGGTAATCCCTTCGTCACTTCAATGTCACATGCCCGCACTAATACCATACATATACATGTGACACACATACATACACACATATACAACATATATACCAGTATCGCATATACACTTCCACTTGCACACACGTAAATCGAAACATTTACAGATTTTGCAAATGAATACGTCTCGATCTCTAAGTTGCATATTTTATCAATTTATTGCGTTTGGAGCATTGTATGACTGTGTGTGTGTGTGCGTGTTTGCCTGTACATTTATCCAGTTTGTCGCATTTGTTTGTATAGGGTTTAGCCTGTCTTTCGGTTTTGTAATAATGCACTCTAGCCTGACACTACTATCAATCATCGTCGAGGCAAATGTGACGCCCCAGCAGTCACTGCCACACATCCAAACACACACACACCCATACAAATACACATGTATTCATTGGATATGCTATGCATTTAGTGCACTCATACACAGGCAGTCAAACTTCGCCCAGCTGTCATTCACATGCATTCCAGTCACGTCATTTCTTGTGGTGTGTGTGTGCTGCCCTGCCTCTTCCTTCCGCGCCTTTTGTGTTGCACTCAGCGCCGAGCATAAATCACAGTCTCGGCATTTTGCATTTGTGTGCACATTTGATTTAAATTGTTCTTCAACTCCCTTCACAAATGTAGAGGCAAACCCACACACACACAGGCAGACACTCACACATACACAGCTACCTTGCCAACTGACAGTTTAACCAACCGTGTAACATTTATTCACTTGCTCACAATACTGGCTTTATTGCGCAACAATACAAGGGCTTGAACATAGTATATCTGTGTCTACCTTCGTACGGCTGTGAGCATTGGTGTCTGTGTGTGTGTATGTGATTTTCTGTTAGTTTTGTGCTAACTAACCGCAGACTGTGCACTTGACGTCTCGATTGAGATACTGTTGGCTTTGACTTGATCTTTTTCATGGTATCACTATCTTTTACATTTCCACTATAACGGTTAATTCAATAAAATGAATTGAAATTTAATATTGATGTTGCTAAGTAAATTGTTTGCGTCCTTCTGTGCTATAAAACAAGAAGAAACAAGGTTAATAACACACTTACAAATAAGACAGTTTCCATACAAGAACTTGATTTTTATCGTTTAGCATGCCACCTATATGAAATAGTGGTCCGATATCGACGATTCCGTCTAACGGGCAGCTTCTGCAGCTCGTAAGAAAAGGATTTTTCAAAACTTTCAGATCGATATCTCGAAAACTCACTTAAATTCAGACAGACAGGTGGACAGACGGTCATGACAAAATCGACACAGCTCGTTACGTTGATCATTTTTACAGGCTCTCCCTCCTGGGTCTCTTTTTTCTAGCTGTTAGCTGTTGACTTCGTGTTAGATTTAGGGTATAAATATTTTCTCCAAATTACTTCAAAGTGAATTTCTTTATTTATATTCTGCTGCGACATGTTGCAGAGAATATAATGGTTTTATTCTCCTAACGGCGGATATAGATTTAGATCTACATCTCTCACTTTGAACAGGATGACAAGACGAGTTGAAATCCGGCAGTCAGTCGTCTTCAATCTCCCTTAAATACAACGATAAAGACACATAATTTGCGACATGGAAATTCTTAGGTGTTCCTAATGCAGTTTGATACCCTGAAGTCAAATCCGAAAACAGAATTTTTCTATCACCCACAGATATTCTACAACCTGCGGCTTTAGATTTTACAATACTACTGTGATCAAATTGAAAGGTGAATTAATTTGAATTAAGTTATACTTCGCATGTTTTTCGAATTGGTAAATTTTTTTTTTTGTAAGTTGGTAGTACTGTTAATGACATTTATGGTAAATTCAAAATAATCATTAGTATTTGAGAAACGCGTCGTTTTGTGAGGCTCTAAAGGTGAATTCTTCGATATTTACTTTGTCTGATTTTCTTGGACAAAGAAGTGCGATAATGCACCATATCATGCTGCATTGGTTATTCGTGCTCATTTCACCACATTTTCAATTAATATCGCGCCGCAACCACCGCATTCGCCTGATTTACCAGACCACTCCGAGCAGTGGCCAGTACGTCAGGCACTCACTCCGGGACAAAAAAATGTTACCAGTAAACCTCTAGTTGATCCAAAAAGGTACTACTACCACATTTGCATATTAAATTGGGTTTAATGAAGAATTTTGTTAAGGCAATGGACAGAAATAGAAGAGGGTTCTTGTATTTGAAAGAAAAATTTCCAAGAGTCAGTGAAGCAAAAATTAAGGAGAGCTCATTTGTGGGTCCGCAAATAAGGGAACTAATGAAAGATAAAACATTTGAGGAAGTGCTCAATAAAACTGAAATACGAGCCTGGAGTGCCTTTGAAAGCGTTGTTAAAATTTTCTCGGACATGTGAAAGCTGACAATTACAAAGATCTTGTGATTAAACTACTTACTGCCTATAAAAAAATGGGTTGCAATAAGTCCCTTAAAATTCACTTTCTGGACTCCACGAACGTGGGGAACGGTTCCATTAAGACGTTTCTGCTGTGGAGAAACGGTACCAAGGCAAGAGGAATGCCAGTTTACTTACCGATTACTGCTAGACATCGTTAAGGGATACTCCAAAAACCAAATACCGCCGTAAAACATCGACAGTCACATTTAAGGTACTCTTTTGTTAATAGAATAATAAAACAATAATATATCTATCCCTGTTTTTCTTACAGGTTACACGGAGATAATATTGCCAGGAAAGGATTTTCTCTGAATTTCAAATGTATATCCCATACATTTACCAATATTTTGGGTTAAAAGTCAACAATAGATACTAGGGAAGATTGAGCCATGTATAGAAGTTCACGCAAGTGAGGAAAGTTTTCTGATTGCCGTTCACTTGGGAGTGGCCAGAAACGATATTTTACATATGGCTCAAGCAGCTCCCGACTTCCAGTCTTTGACCAGAAAACATCCATTTGATAGCGAGCTAAAGTGAGAAGGCGAAAGATCCACGTAAAAGAGACTGCCAAGGAAATGAAGAAAACAGCCTAGGATGAGAGACGCCCCTTTTGATAACGACCACTGCAAATGTGTTAAGGATTACGATTTAAGGATATGCACCTGGAATGTCTGGATCCTTAATTGGGAAGGTGCAGCTACCAGCTGGTTGATGTCCTCGTTAGAGTGAAGGCTGACATCTCCACCGTCCAAGAAATGCGATGGACGCAATAAGGACTGAGGCGATATGGACCGCCACGATATCAAAACCGTGCTTTGACAACTTTAACGCCAAAGAAGGCATCTTTGGCAATACGGTCGGTAAATTCAGCGTCCACGAGGAAATATCTTCAAATGGGTTGAGGCTGATCGACTTCGCTGGGGCCCGAAATATGGTTATCTGTAGTACTCCGGATCGGAAAACCACCAACCAGATCGATCATGTTGTGATAGACGGAAGGCACGTCTCCAGTGTTTTAGATATGCGTACGCTCCGAGGACCTAACATCGACTTGGACCACTATCTTGTTGCAGCTAAGATTCACACCCGCCTCTGTGCAGCAAAAAACGCGCGCCACCAAACATAAGGAAGGTTCGACGTCGAGAAGCTGCAATCACAACAGACAGCCGAACGATTTTCTACTCGGCTTGCACTCCTAATCTCTGAGAGCACTCGTCAAAAAATCGGTATAAAGGAACTGTGGGACAGCATTTCAAGCTCCTTACATACAGCTGCAACCGAGTTACGAGTGCCGTATCGCAGCGGAGGGAAGACAGACTGCCTACCTCGCAATGTTACAATCGACCACAACACGAGCTGGATGGGATAGATACTGAGAGATGAAGAGGTAAGCTAGACACTCAAAAGCTCTACGAAAAGATGTGGCGACTAACAGAAGGTTTCAAACCCGTAGCAAGACCTTTGTAGAACTCCCAGGGGTGATGCCCAGAGCATACTAAAATTATGTAGGGAACACTTCTCCAGCCTAGTGAACGGCAGTGTATAAGGTTCTATCAAGCGTAATGTGTAAAAGAATAAAGCCCACAGTCAACAAACTGATTGGACCTTATCAGTGTGGCTTTAGACCTGGAAAATGAACAACCGACCAGATATTCACCATGCGATATATCTTGGAAAAGACCCGTGAGGAGAAAATCGACACTAACCACCTTTTCGTCGATTTCAAAGCTGCTTTCGGCACGCAAAGAAACTGACTTTATGCCGCGATGTCTGAATTTGGTATCCCCGCAAAACTAATACGTCTGTGTAAACTGACGTTGAGCAACACGAAAAGCTCCGTCAGGATCGGGAAGGACCTCTCCGAGCCATTCGATACCAAACGGAGAAAATAATTCGAGCTGCAGAACTAAATAGAAAAGGTTCCATCTTCTATAAGAGTGTACAGCTGCTGGCGTATGCCGATGATATTGATATCATCGGCCTCAACACCAGCGCCGTTAGTTCTGCTTTTTCCTGACGAGATAAAGAAGCAAAGCAAATGGGTCTGGCAGTGATCGAGGGCAAGACGAAATATTTCCTGTCATAAAACAAACGGTCGTCGCACTCGCGACTAGACTCTTACGTCATTATTGATAATCATAACTTCGAAGTCGTAGATAATTTCGTCTATCTTAGAACCAGTATTAAGACCAACAACAATGTCAGCCTCTAAATCCAACGCAGGATAACTCTCGCCAACAGGTGCTTCTTCGGATTATACTTCGGCAATTGAGAAATAAAATCCTCTCTCGACAAACAAAAACCAAACTCTATAAGTCACTCATTATTCCCGTCCTGCTATATGGTCCAGAGGCTTGGACAATGACAACATCTGATGAGCCGACGTTACGAGTTTTCGAGAGAAAGGTTCTGCGAAAGATGTATGGTCCTGTTCGCGTTGGCCACGGCGAATATCGCATTCGATAGAATCGATGAACTGTATGAGATATACGATGATATTGACATAATTCAGCGAATTAAAAGACAGCGGCTACGTTGGCTTGGTAATGTGGGTCGAATGGTCGAAAACACTCCAACTCTGAAAGTATTGGACGCAGTACCCGACGGGGGAAGCAGAGGAAGAGGAAGACCTCCACTCCGTTGGAAGGACCAGATGAGAAGTGACTGGCGCGCTATTGTTAAGCCGGCTATAATCGCGTAGAAGAAGAAAGGGCTTTAACAGTTTTGTCTGGCTTTGAGCACTTTGTGGTGGTAATTAATTCTTCTTCTTGACTTGTGTGCAGAAAAGGGAAAGATTCAAATGGAATTTAAAATTTTTTATATGAGAAGTAGACGTGGTTGTAGTCCGATTTCGCCCATTTTCGCCCTGGTGCAAAGGAATTTGAGAACAATTTCACGTAATAAATTTAGACGAAACTGGGTAGTCGGGTCTCGAGATCCACCATTTTGACAGCGACTCTCATAAATCCCTCTCATACCACCTCAGAGGTAAATTTTAACGTCTCTGGCGAATTTAGTTATTGAGTTATCGCGTTCTTAGTAGTTTTTAACCGTTCCGTTATATGAGGAGGGAACGGGATTATTATCCGATTTCATCAATTACACAATGTCGAATATATATAGTACATTAAACTTATAAGAGGGCGGGAGAATGCCCAATTTTTGGAAATTTTTTGTCTACTCTCCTTTAGTAAAGGAAGTAATAGGATATCGTCGAAATGCATTAAAAAACTATCTCTCGAATTGAAGTGCAGTTGATGTTGATTTAACCAACTAATTAATCTTAGAAAATATGGTGGAAAAATTTTACTATCAAACAATGCATTTAAAATAATCTAAGGGTTTCTAACTCATCAAAGGTTATTTGCACTTCACTGTGTTTGGTTTCCACAAACAATACTTGAAGTTTAATTATATGTTATTGTAACAGAATTTAGTGTTGCAACATGCAACGTCCGAACACAATTAGGAGTCGGAAAAGATCACAACCACAAATCGGCTGTACACGATACTCAATTATCCGATATATTTATTTGCAACTTATGCAGAAAAGCGACGACTTCCTCGACCATTGAAAACGCGCCACCGGCCCTGTAGTTGTTGTAGTCACTAAATTTGCGCCAACTCGTTTTTACCTGTGTTCCCGTAGTCGTGAGACATACGAAAAAATAAAGTTGTGCACTTCTGCATGTTTTCTCTTTTCGAACGGTTTTTCATCCATATATATGTATTATCAACGGCAACACATTCAAAAAGAGAACACAAACTTTTTTGTTAGTGCAATTACTTATGAATAATAACTAGCTGACCCGGCAGCCGTTGTCCTGCCTGAAATTATGTGTTTTGAAATGAAAAGAAAGTTGAATTTATGTTGTGTTGAAAATCATTTATTTTCGATTTTTCCAAATTTTTTCAATGTAACGAAGCTTGATAAACAATATTTTTTTGTATCTGTTTCGGTGCGTAAATGTACAGGGAAGATGGTTTTCCAACTCGTGAGCACGCCACGTATGTCCGGCCTTGTGAAAAACATAGCATTTCCAAATTTATGCCACACACTTCTAGCGACTATCCTTGTGTCCTATTGATTCTCATCTCAAATGCAATTTTCACTGGAAATGGAATGCGTTGGAACTGAAATGGGAAATCGTTAGAACTCAAAGGAATTCGTAGAATCAAGCATTCTGCCCCCTTGTATTTGATAGCGCAGATTGCGGAACATAATAACGACAGATCCAACTTTGAGACGCAAATGATGTGGTGGTATACCAAGCCTCTCCAAAGAGTTTAGAAATTCCACTGGATAATTCACGGCGTCGTCTTCATTGTCAAGACGATCGATCTATTTGTATGAGGGCAAGTCTCCCGGAATTTGACTTTGAATCTTCCAGTTTAAGCCAACAACATCGGTATTTTTGGCAGCTAACATTGCGCGTGCACTTAAGGAATCATAGTTACGATAATTTGTCCAATGTCCGAATATTCGTGATGAGTTCATCTTTGGTGAATTGGTAAAGGGAAGATGGAATTGATATCAAACCACTGGAAGTATCAACCGGAATTTACCCATTTCTAATTCTTAGCGAATACGATGTAAAATGTCTTCGGCAATGTCATTTTTGTTCGTATTCCATAATTGACGCTAATTTGATGGCTGATCATCGCGAAAAGTGTGCGAACTTCATTCCAGTAATTATCATGTTCCACCAATTGTAATTGTAATTGTATGTATAATATCAAGGTATTTCCGAATAGAGCAATTTTCTCGCAAACGGATCACTGACGAAAGTTGAGAAAAAACTCGTTAATGTTAATTTTGTTGCTGGCGGTGTTTCCACTGGCTGTACTGTATTCTCTAGGTTGAAATACACTCTCCAAATTAACTGCGAGACGCACAACAGTCGGAAAACGTTCATGAATCGCAAAAGTAAATATCATACAAAGCGCTTTATTGCAGTTCACGTATCGATCGTATCGTTCAAGACCAATAACCGCCATGTTGCTTCCTTTGGTGACGTAATTTATCGATTTTATCGATTACACCAAACTGCAATACTCAACATTGATATGAGTTTTGAATGTGAATTAGATAATAGTGGCGAATATGATACGATCCATGTTGTCAACTTCAATATTCATTCTTCTAAATTGAATGCTGAATGTTCTGCCATTGTCGTCTGGTGAGCGACGCCTATACAGTGGATATCAATCATTTCAAGTTTGAGTTTCCGAAAGAAAAGCACTTCTATAGTGTTTCGTGCATTTCTTGTCAGACATACAACCCGAAGTGGGATTGTGGTGTCCGCAAGGTTCATGAACCATATTGGTTTTCACCATTTGGTATAATACTGTATCTTTCTCTGCATCAGGAATTTCCGCAGAAATGAGTTCATCAGTTTGATCTGGTGTAACCACCATCCACCATCCAAAGAAGAATGAGTGCGTGCGGCAAACATTTTTTTTCCTACTCTACAGAATACATTCAACATCTAACAGCACCATATATACTAACATATGTTGCTTCAAGATAAAGTCCATCAAACATCGCTGCTGTTGTTTGAAAAGTCGTGTTGTGACATCTTGACGATCGCTTGCTGATTGACCGCGTTCCATAATTCCACATGTATGTCATCGCATCCTGGGAGTAGTCGTTCATGTGTCTTGGGCTGCCATACGTTGATGGCAAAAGGAACGCCGACCGATATTAGCGCGACCTCTTCGTGGCTACGTAACAAATTTCAATCTGGAATTCATCACTTTGTGTGAAACACACATAACGTTTTCACTGAATAATTTTCAATAATTTTTCTTTTGAATAGCCGGAATAAAAAAAGCATGCGACCGAAATTGAATGATTCAAATATTTGACAAATAAAAATATTGAAAACAAAACAAACAAAAATTGAAAAAAAAAATTTGTATGGAAAAATGTTACTTTTTGGGAATTTTCCAATTTCCCTTAACATTTAGGAGGATGAAAAATAGATGTTGTTCGATTCTCCACCCTAGCCGATATGCACGCTAAGATTCACGAAAATCGGTCGAGCGGTTTCAGAGGAGTTCAATAACGTACACCGTGACACGAGAATTTTATATATGTATTAGATATTATAATAAATAGATAATGCGTTTGAAGGGTCGTGAAGGGTTTTGATATTATATTTCATTTCTTTTGAGAAAAATTAGTTTTTATATGGAAAATGAATATTTTTTGTTGATGCTATTCGTGCTCGATTACATATACATATGACAAGTCGGTTAAAACATCCTAAAGAAGCATTAACGCTGATCTCAAAAAATATAAGTTTTCAATCGATGGTGACCACTGACAAGCATTTGCAAAAAAATGTCGCAAAACACAAAGCTGCAGTCGTTCGTAGCCTTTTGTTTCGTCTAGATTGTAAACAACTTTTGACTCATCTAGGCGCAATAAACGTAATACTTAGCCACTAGCCTCTACGGCTGTGCAATCTGCAACGAGTTCGCACACTGCTCCTCCACTTCAGCCGATAAAGCAACAAAGCCGACCGCGATAACTGCCAAAGTACAGATCCACAACAAAATCCTCAAGTCGCTAGTAGGTAGCACATGGAGAAATGACAAAGAAATCTTACTGACAACATACAAGGTAATTGGCCGGCCGGACCTTAACTACGCCACACCAATATGCTTGCCTGGATACAGTGAAACACAGCCAAAAAAGCTTCAGACATATCACCACACTGCACTCCGGACTACAACGGAATGTCCCTTGATGTTCATTATATGCTGGGGTGACGCCTGCTTGAACCGGAGCCGCCTCCAAGGAACATAAAAAGGTTTTCCTCAACTTCGTCGACGATATTAGACTATTAGACAGTACGCCGACCAGACTTTAGACGCAACAAACTTCAGACGTGCACTGACTGCATAAACACCTTCACTTACTCCCTCTCAGTGAACGGTGTACTTGAGATCAAACCACAATCCATTGCAGACGATGAGCTCAAGTTGACGCGAGAATCCAGCTTCGTTTCGGATACAACTATCACATCTTTGTATGCCCAGCTAACCTTACACATCCCTCTCTCGACGGTTCGACTCAGTCGAAACAGCACGTTTCCTGAGCATACCGTTAAATGAACTCGATGACAACTTATCCGAACTCTATCACCCAAACGGGAACTAGATAACCATTGCAACAAAAACAACAGGTTTATTTAGGGAGATTTTGCTAAGCGTGGTAGAACAATGTAGAAAGTCTTTATACTGGGTTTCTAACATAAAAGGCAAGGATAAAGCAGATGTACTTGTTGAGCTTCGAATTTTTATGGAAGTAATTGGAACAGAGACATAAGTATGAGACAACAAAGAACATCTTTGAAAATAATATATTACTTTCTCTTTTTACAATTCGCACCTTCCGAAGATGCGTTAATACTTGATGCTCGAACCTGACTCCTACGATAAAGATGATGCTCTGTCTGCGTCAGCTTTCAAGCCAATAACTAACGACTCTTAACAATTCAAGTAACTTAATTTGTACTTTAGTCAAGACGAAATATACGCGACCTCATTGCGAATTGTGAATCCATCTGACAGGAGGTTACTAAGGAGGTATTCCAGTCTAGAACTTTGAAAAAATCGGATTTCCCAAACTCTAAATATTTATTTTCAGATTTTAATTTTTTAAACGCGTTTTTCACAAAACTCTGCTCTTCAATGCTGTCGTGTGCGGGGTGAAAAGCGACAAGAAAATAGCGGACTTTTACTACATATGTAAACATTTTATAAGTGATTTCATCAGCACGAAACATTCCCTATCCGTCTGTTTTTGTTTGTTTTTGTTTGTTACAATTTAACGAATCCGATGAAATTATTGCCGCTAATGCCGCCTTTGTTGAAGCCACATTGATGGCCATCACTATCGCCCACGTACTCACAGCCGCATTGCGTCGAAGATTGATTGCCGCAAGTCGTTGTGGCGAGTTTTAGCCGAAACGGCTATCAGAATGCAAAAGGACCAGCGCAACAACAACAATTTGTAGGCAAAATGAAATGTGATTACCAAATTTATAGTTGTACTTTTTGCCCGGGGACTATCATGCTCGATTATTATAGCTCTCTTGTAGCAAGTGCTGTTTGACTTTGCTTGTTTGTTTGTATAGCTCGGTATATGATTGTGTGTGTGTTTGGTTGCAAACAAAGAATGCCAAAGTGATTCGAATTTGCTGCATGCCATCCATCAAATGCAAAACAAGCCGAAACATGAGTACATAAAAATCAAATTTATTTGTGTGTGTGTGTGTGTGTGTGAGTGTGTGGCTTAGCTTTATTGAAAACTCGCCACAACAACAGTGCAGCTGTGTGTTCAAAGCAATAGTTGCTGCAGTTGAAACATGCCACTGCAATCTATACAATATTTTGAACTTATCCATCCATCAATTATTGGCTTCCAAGGCGAGCAATACTGCCGCAGAGTATCCAATTTAGCTGCCAGTGATTTTAATTTAAAGTTGTTGTTTTCTGTTGTTTTTTCTCTTCTGTGTGCTCTTTATTCAAATTCCTCAATTTTCAAATTTCCATTTTTGCACATTTTCCGCATTCTTTGCTTGCTTTCTTTACTTCCTTCCATTTGTTTCAAATTACTGGTTTCATTTCGGGTTATAATTAAATTTCTCTAGCCTGCTTTTAGGCGGCTGAGGCTGCATAGTGACTGATTGTTGGTTAATGGGCTGTGGCAAATGTGCAATACACATACGCGTACTTAAATACAAAAAACATATAAACACATCGAAACGCACACATACGTACCCGAAAGTAGAAAAGTGTACTTTGACGAAAATTTTGTAGTTTTTCACATGCTCCGAGAGAATTTTCTATTTCCATATAATTTACGCCTCAATATTAACATATTTACGTCTGAATGTGTGTATGTTTGTTGTATGTTTGTATGTAGGTGGCGCACCTTTTTTGTTGTGTTGTTTAGCATGTTCAACACGTTTTCTCATGCTGTCGACCTTTTCTGTGAACAGCAACAACCAAACATTTTTTGCCATTTTTTCCTTACACTCTCGGACCACAAGCATATGTTGCTGCCGCCTACACCACCTTCTGCTGCCACTAGTGGCTAAATTATACCGCAACCGAGCTGCTCTTTGCTGCACAGCACCCTCTAACGCCTTACGGGACAGCCAGCTTGTCAGGTCAGCCGGCAGCTGTGGTGGACGTCAGCACAGTTTGCTTTTACCGCAATGCGTAGTGCCGTTAGACAGCCCTTTGCGTTGTTGCTGCCCTTTCTAACTCCTAAAAGCAGCGTGGTTTTTGTACAACAACAGTAAGGTTGCAAGAACAGCTGCAATAAAATTTCATTTTAATTTGTTGGCTCGGTTGACTTGAATTTGAAATTTTCTTACCTTTTTTGTTTTTTTTTTTTGTCTATGCACCTTAATTGCTTTCGTTCTTTTTGTTGTTTTCTCCGCTTTCAACTTTTGCCTTTGCATTTTTGCGCGTTTCTTCCTGTTGCTTTTTGTGGATTTCTCTGCAATTCAATTTGAATTTGCTTTCTGGCGTTTTAACAATATATTTTCGGGTAATTCTTTGT
>NC_065923.1:52747942-52762353 GCF_024586455.1 Bactrocera neohumeralis
AGGCAATTGAGAAATAAAATGCTCTCTCGACAAACAAAAACCAAACTCTATAAGTCACTCATTATTCCCGTCCTGCTATATGGTGCAGAGGCATGGACGATGACAACATCTGATGAGTCGACGTTACAAGTTTTCGAGAGAAAGGTTCTTCAGACTGGCAACGACATTCTTTGCGCACTGGCAAAGTCGATATTGACATAATTCAGCGAATTAAAAGACAGCCGGCTACGCTGGCTAGGTCATTTTGTCCGGATGGACGAAAACACTCCAGCTCTGAAAGTATTGGACGCAGTACCCGACGGGGGAAGCAGAGGAAGAGGAAGACCTCCACTCCGTTGGAAGGACCAGATGAGAAGTGACTGGCGCGCTGTTGTTAAGCCAGCTATAATCGCGTAGAAGAAGAAAGGGCTTTAACAGTTTTGTCTGGCTTTGAGCACTTTATGGTGGTAATTAATTCTTCTTCTTGACTAGTGTGCAGAAAAGGGAAAGATTCAAATGGAATTTAAAATTTTTTATATGAGAAGTAGACGTGGTTGTAGTCCGATTTCGCCCATTTTCGCCCTGGTGCAAAGGAATTTGAGAACAATTTCACGTAATAAATTTAGACGAAACTGGGTAGTCGAGTCTCGAGATCCACCATTTTGACAGCGACTCTCATAAATCCCTCTCATACCACCTCAGAGGTAAATTTTAACGTCTCTGGCGAATTTAGTTATTGAGTTATCGCGTTCTTATGAGGAGGGAACGGGTTTTTAACCGTTCCGTTATATGAGGAGGAACGGGATTATTATCCGATTTCATCAATCAATGTAATATAATAGTAATATATATTACATTAAAACAAATCAGGAGATTGTTCCATACTCTCACTTTGGATTCTAATTTAGTTTTGCTCTTTGTAAATCTTTATGTTTTCTTCATTAATAAGAGAATGCCCAATTTTGGAAATTTTTTGTCTACTCTCCTTTAACAAAGGAAGTAATAGGATATCGTCGAAATGCATTAAGAAACTGTCTCTCGAATTGAAGTGCAGTTGATGTTGATTTAACCAACTAATTAACCTTAGAAAACATGGTGGAAAAATTTTACTATCAAACAATGCATTTAAAATAATCTATGGGTTTCTAACTCATCAACGGTTATTTGCACTTCACTGTATTTGGTTTCCACAAACAATACTTGAAGTTTAATTATACTATGTTATTGTAACAGAATTTAGTGTTGCAACATGCAACGTCCGAACACAATTAAGAGTCGAAAAAGATCACAACCACAAATCGGCTGTACACGATACTCAATTATCCGATATATTTATTTGCAACTTATGCAGAAAAGCGACGACTTCCTCGACCATTGAAAACGCGCCACCGGCCCTTGTAGTTGTTGTAGCCACTAAATTTGCGCCAACTCGTTTTTACCTGTGTTCCAGTTGTCGCGAGACATGCGAAAAAATAAAGTTGTGCACTTCTGCATGTTTTCATCTTTTCGAACGGTTTTTCATCCATATATATGTATCAACGGCAACACATTCAAAAAGAGAACACAAACTTTTTTGTTAGTGCAATTACTTATACATATATAATAACTAGCTGACCCGGCAGCCGTTGTCCTGCCTGAAATTATGTGTTTTGAAATGAAAAGAAAGTTAAATTTATGTTGTGTTGAAAATCATTTATTTTCGATTTTTCCAAATTTTTTCAATGTAACGAAGCTTGATAAACAATATTTTTTTGTATCTGTTTCGGTGCGTAAATGTACAGGGAAGATGGTTTTCCAACTCGTGAGCACGCCACGTATGTCCGGCCTTGTGAAAAACATAGCATTTCCAAATTTATGCCACACACTTTTAGCGACTATCCTTGTGTCCTATTGATTCTCATCTCAAATGCAATTTTCACTGGAAATGGAATGCGTTGGAACTGAAATGGGAAATCGTTAGAACTCAAAGGAATTCGTAGAATCAAGCATTCTGCCCTTGTATTTGATAGCGCAGATTGCGGAACATAATAACACAGATCCAACTTTGAGACGCAAATGATGCGGTGGCCTACCAAGACTCTTCAAAGAATTTAGAAACTCCATTGGATAATTCACGGCATCGTCTTCATTGTCAAGACGATCGATCGATTTGTATGAGCGGAAGTCTCCCGGAATTTGACTTTGAATCTTCCAGTTTAAGTCAACAACATCGGTATTTTTGGCAGCTAACATTGCGCGTGCCCTTAAGGAATTGTAGTTACGCTAATTTGTCCAATGTCCGAATATTCGTGATGAGTTCATCTTTGGTGAATTGGTAAAGGGAAGATGGAATTGATATCAAACCACTGGAAGTATCAACGTCTGGAATTTACCCATCTTCAATTCTTTAGCGAATACGATGTAAAATGTCTTCGGCAATGTCATTTTTATTCGTATTCCATAAAAGACGCTAATTTGATGGCTGATCATGGCGAAAAGTGTGCGAACTTCATTCCAGTAATTATCATGTTCCACAAATTGTAATATGTAATTGTATGTATAATATCAAGGTATTTCCGAATAGAGCAATTTTCACCGCAAACGGATCGGACGGACGAAAGTTGAGAAAAAACTGCGTTAATGTTAATTCACGTTGCTGGCGGTGTTTCCACTGGCTGTACTGTATTCTCTAGGTTGAAATACACTCTCCAAATTAACTGCGAGACGCACAACAGTCGAAAACGTTCATGAATTGCGAAAGTAAATATCCTACAAAGCGCTTTATTGCAGTTCACGTATCGACCGTATCGTTCAAGACCAATAACCGCCATGTTGCTTTCTTTGGTGACGTGCCAGTTTGTGTTTAGATTTCACCAAACTGCAATACTCAACATTGATATGAGTTTTGAATGTGAGTTACATGATTTATAATGGCGAATATGTCTGAACCATGAGTTGACTTCAATATTCATAGCTTAAATTGAATGCTGAATGTTCTGCCATTATCGTCTGGTGAGCGAATTCAATACAGTTATCAAATACAAAAGTTATTTTCCGAAAAAAAAGCATTTGTTCTATTCATGTTTGTTGGAATTTTTGTCAGACATACAACCCGAAGTGGGATTCTGGTGTCAAAGGTCCATGAACCAATTGGTTTTGGAATTGGTATAAGAACTGCATCCAAATCGCATCAGGAATTTATCGCAGAAATGAGTTAATCAGTCGTTGAGTATGTAATATACCATCGTGCATCCCAAAGAAGACCGATGTCATAACGGCCGGCAAACATTTTTCTTTCCTACTCTACAGAATCGGTTCATCACATCTAGAATGACCATATTGGACTCATGTATATGTACCATATGTTTCTCATTGTCACACACCGATCAAACATTCGGTTTTATTGATTGAAAAGTCGTGTTGTGACAATTTTGATCGTTATTCGTTGTTTTTGGTGAATTATGAATTCCCCATTTGCACAGAGCTTTCTAAAGATGAATCATTGTCCTCGGTGCTCATTTCGCCTGTTTCCAGCTTAGCAAATATCTTTTCAACGGTGGATTTCCCTGAGCCCAAATTCAACAGTATTTTCCCCCAAAAGCAATGCTTTAGTAACACACGAGATTTTGTTTATGAAAAGTCGGTTAAATCGCTTAAAGCATCCTAAAGAAGCATTAACGCGGATCGCAAAAAATTTAAGTTTTCAATCGATGGTGACCACTGACAAGCATTTGCAAAAAATTGTTGCAAAACACAAAGCTGCAGTCGTTCGTAGCCTTTTTTACTTGTTTCGTCTAAATTTTAAATAAATTTTTGACTTGATAGGCGCAATAAACATAGTTGTTCGAGTTCTCCACCCATGAATATTGATCATTTAAAGAAAGGCCTTTCGGGCGAGCGTTGTCGGAGTTCAATAACGTACGTTACCTGGACATAAGAATTTTATATATTGATATTTTATAAATAGTTGTACTTTGATACTAGTATAAACCATTGAAAACTTATATTCGGTATTCCTGATAGAAAAATGCTAGTTAAATATCTGAAAATTAATATTTTTTGTTGATGTCGTTTTTTCGTGATCGATTACACCTTTCCTTCTCTATGTATCACATATATCATGACAAGTCTAAAGAGCCTCCTAAATAAGCATTAACGCTGGCTACTTCAAAAAATGTATTTTGGACAATTCCCACGACAGGCGATTCTACGTTAACAGAATTGACCTGGGTTTCATCCGGTCAAAGGCTGTTTTTCGTTCTAAGCCTCTTTCGGAGAGTTCCATTAAGTTTAAACAGCCTCTTTGACTCAATCTGCAAGGCGTCTGCACACGTCCTACTTCAGCCGAATAAGCCTCTACGGCAAAAGAACCCTGCAACGAGTCGCATAGACTGCTCCTCCATTCTTCAGCCTGTGCTATTTCAACAAAGCCGACCGCGATAACTGCCAAAGTAAAGAGCCACAACAAAATCCTCAAGTCGCTAGTAGGTAGCACATGGAAAAATTACAAAGAAATCTTACTGACAACATACAAGGTAATTGGCCGGCCGGTCCTTAACTACGCCACACCAATATGGTTGCCTGGATGCAGCAAAACACAGCCAAAAAAGCTTCAGACATATCACCACACTGCACTCCGGATTACAACGGAATGTCCCTTGATCTTCATTATATGCTGGGGTGACGCCTGCATGAACCGGAGCCGCCTCCAAGGAACATAAAAAGGTTTCCTCAACTTCGTCGACGATATTACACTATTAGACAGTACTCCGACCGGACTTTAGACGCAACAAACTTCAGACGTGCACTGACTGCATAAACACCTTCACTTACTCCCTCTCAGTGAATGGTGTACTTGAGATCAAACCACAATCCATTGCAGACGATGAGCTCAAGTTGACGCGAGAATCCAGCTTCGTTTCGGATACAACTATCACATCTTTGTATGCCCAGCTAACCTTACACATCCCTCTCTCGACGGTTCGACTCAGTCGAAACAGCACGTTTCCTGGGCTTACCGTCGAATGAACTCGATGACAACTTATCCGAACTCTATCACCCAAACGGGAACTAGATAACCGTTGCAACAAAAACAACAGGTTTATTTAGGGAGATTTTGCTAAGCGTGGTAGAACAATGTAGAAAGTCTTTATACTGGGTTTCTAACATAAAAGGCAAGGATAAAGCAGATGTACTTGTTGAGCTTCGAATTTTTATGGAAGTAATTGGAACAGAGACATAAGTATGAGACAACAAAGAACATCTTTGAAAATAATATATTACTTTCTCTATTTACAATTCGCAGCTTCCGAAGATGCGTTAATACTTGATGCTCGAACCTGACTCCTACGATAAAGGTGATGCTCTGTCTGCGTCAGCTTTCAAGCCAATAACTAACGACTCTTAACAATTCAAGAAACTTAATTTTACTTTAGTCAAGACGAAATAAGCGCGATCTCATTGCGAATTGTTAATCCATCTGACAGGAGGTTACTAAGGAGGTATTCCAGTCTAGAACTTTGGAAAAATCGGATTTCCCACACTCTAAATATTTATTTTCAAATTTTAATTTTTTAAACGCGTTTTTCACAAAACTATGCTCTTCAATGCTGTCGTGTGCGGGGTGAAAACCGACAAGAAAATTGCGGACTTTTACTACATATGTAAACATTTTATAAGTGATTTCATCAGCACGAAACATTCCCTATCCCTTTGTTTTTGTTTGTTACAATTTAACGAATCCGATGAAATTATTGCCGCTAATGCCGCCTTTGTTGAAGCCACATTGATGGCCATCACTATCGCCCACGTACTCACAGCCGCATTGCGTCGAAGATTGATTGCCGCAAGTCGTTGTGGCGAGTTTTAGCCGAAACGGCTATCAGAATGCAAAAGGACCAGCGCAACAACAACAATTTGTAGGCAAAATGAAATGTGATTACCAAATTTATAGTTGTACTTTTTGCCCGGGGACTATCATGCTCGATTATTATAGCTCTCTTGTAGCAAGTGCTGTTTGACTTTGCTTGTTTGTTTGCATAGCTCTGTATATGACTGTGTGTGTGTTTGGTTGCAAACAAAGAATGCCAAAGTGATTCGAATTTGCTGCATGCCATCCATCAAATGCAAAACAAGCCGAAACATGAGTACATAAAAATCAATTTATTTGTGTGTGTGTGTGTGAGTGTGTGGCTTAGCTTTATTGAAAACTCGCCACAACAACAGTGCAGCTGTGTGTTCAAAGCAATAGTTGCTGCAGTTGAAACATGCCACTGCAATCTATACAATATTTTGAACTTATCCATCCATCAATTATTGGCTTCCAAGGCGAGCAAGACTGCCGCAGAGTATCCAATTTAGCTGCCAGTGATTTTAATTTAAAGTTGTTGTTTTCTGTTGTTTTTTTCTCTTCTGTGTGCTCTTTATTCAAATTCCTCAATTTTCAAATTTCCATTTTTGCACATTTTCCGCATTCTTTGCTTGCTTTCTTTACTTCCTTCCATTTGTTTCAAATTACTGGTTTCATTTCGGGTTATAATTAAATTTCTCTAGCCTGCTTTTAGGCGGCTGAGGCTGCATAGTGACTGATTGTTGGTTAATGGGCTGTGGCAAATGTGCAATACACATACGCGTACTTAAATACAAAAAACATACATACACACATCGAAACGCACACATACATACATGAAAGTAGAAAAGTGTAGTTTGACGAAAATTTTGTAGTTTTTCACATGCTCCGAGAGAATTTTCTATTTCCATATAATTTATGCCTCAATATTAACATATTTACGTCTGAATGTGTGTATGTTTGTTATATGTTTGTATGTAGGTGGCGCACCTTTTTTGTTGTGTTGTTCAGCATGTTCAACACGTTTTCTCATGCTGTCGACCTTTTCTGTGAACAACAACAACCACACATTTTTTGCCATTTTTTCCTTACACTCTCGGACCACAAGCATATGTTGCTGCCGCCTACACCACCTTCTGCTGCCACTAGTGGCTAAATTATACCGCAACCGAGTTGTTCCTTGCTGCACAGCACCCTCTAACGCCTTACGGGACAGCCAGCTTGTCAGGTCAGCCGGCAGCTGTGGTGGACGTCAGCACAGTTTGCTTTTACCGCAATGCGTAGTGCCGTTAGACAGCCCTTTGCGTTGTTGCTGCCCTTTCTAACTCCTAAAAGCAGCGTGGTTTTTGTACAACAACAGTAAGGTTGCAAGAACAGCTGCAATAAAATTTCATTTTAATTTGTTGGCTCGGTTGACTTGAATTCGAAATTTTCTTACCTTTTTTTTTTTTGTCTATGTACCTTAATTGCTTTCGTTCTTTTTGTTGTTTTCTCCGCTTTCAACTTTTGCCTTTGCATTTTTGTGCGTTTCTTCCTGTTGCTTTTTGTGGATTTCTCTGCAATTCAATTTGAATTTGCTTTCTGGCGTTTTAACAATATATTTTCGGGTAATTTTTTGTGCCCTCCCCCCACTATTGCAAGTGTTGCTCCACATTCCTCCTGCCCTTCCTTGTGTTGTAACTTCGTGTATTCATTTATCAAAACTTCATTTTGTTCTTCGTGCTGCAAAAACTTTAAACCGACTATTAAAAGTGCTAAAGTGGCAAGATTTTCATCTTCTTAGGCTTCCACTTCATCCATTTTCGTCGGCGGTGCGGCAAACGTCGGCAGGTGGACCCTGCTCAGCCGACAGTTGTCTAAATCTGATAATTAAGGTATATTTATGGCGAGCTTTTGTGCGCAAGTTTACACATTCATTTCCAGTTTGAACTCTTTTCTCAAATCAAGTGAATTTGTAGCATCTGTGCAGCAGTTCATCGATTCTATCAGCTGAAGGACTTTAGCCAGTGGAACTTTGCGAAACTTTATTTAATCTTTCAAGCCTTTATATTTTTAGGCTGCAATCTGTTGTGAAGTTAAACTTCACGGTTTAGTAAAATCAATATTCGTGGTATCTAAAAAAATGTATATTTTGAGCTGATGATTAGAACAAGCGATTAATAAAATTTATATGTTTCTGAGTGAACGCTTTTGGTTGGTTGAAAAAAGGAAGGGTGGGAGTGGCAGACCTCAAGCGGCCGCACCTAAGCCACAATTAGGCCCATTCTACTCCCGGGTCGTAACCAAATAAAGCTTTACCCAGAAACTCCATGCATTTGGTAAAATACCTGATTCGTTTTCACCCTAGCTGCCAAATGTTGCTTAAGTTGGAGCATTGAGCGCCATGATATACGTCCATGTCCGTTGCATTCGCAAAAGTTATTTTCCAGCGTTTCATCATCCTCCGTTCGTGCCCTCCACTTTTCCTATTTTGTAAAGGTTTATCCCTAAAATGTTACTAAACACCCTTTTACCCAGAAGTAGGGGCTGTTTGGTGGTATGCCCCTTTTTGGTTGTGTTCAAAGACCTGAGGTGTTCCTCTATGGTCCATTGCTTTAAACAACCTTTGAAAGGAGCTGAATGGCCTGGAACTGCTTAGGAGAATTGTCTCGTCAGCCACCTCCCAGCAGGCCGGCTTTTCTGCCTTTTCATTTCCTTCTATTCCTATATGTACCCAGATGATGTTAAAATATTTACCTGCTTAGACTATAGTTATAGGATTGCATAAACTAATACAATGAGACTTTGTACTGGCGAAAAGAAGCCCACTTCTGTTCCTACTGCACTTTTTGACCCGTCAGTAAATATATAGTGTTTGCCGTTGGAACTGTCAATCACTGAATCATTGGTTTTCATTCTTCTTTATTGGGGAATGAAAACATTTTCTTTACTTCCTCATGGATCTCCTTTACTCAGGGGCATTGTCAACTGCCATAGCCCAAGTCCGTTAACAGGGTCGAGTATGATACCACGCTCGTGATGACGCCGGGTCTGACTCCAGTGACCGGAAATAGTGAGTCGGCTGGTCGTAAGCATTACGTCATATTTTACTTTTTTATGTACATTAACATTACAACATTAGGTGACGTAGTTTTACCACGTCGTAAGCCCCACTTTAGGGCAATAGATTTTCTAAATGAGTTCTAGATTCGATATGAAAACCCTGCCCTCAATGTGCCAGCTTTGTTTGTTATCTTGGATAAATCCGAGATATTTGGCAAAGCTCTAAAGTACAGTAATTCTACCCCTTAAAGAGAGGGAGTTGAATTTTGAAGTTCTTATCCTTCTTGTGAAAATACAAGTTCCCGTTTTCTCTGGATTAACAGTTAAGCCATGACCCTCCCCTCAGGTGGCGGAAATCTGAAGGCCCCTTTCTATAAGCCGAAAAAGGCGATTAAAGTTTATTTCTGAACAGAGGTCACCGAGATCGTCCACATAAAATTTAATTAATTGATCATGATGACCCCAAGCAAAGGGAATAAGAAGTCTCTTTGTGGATCAAAATTAATCTGATGAGCGATTTTTACACCTTCTTCAATATATATGGCTTGTCTATTGATTAGCATGTGACTTAAACAGGCCAGCAGGTTCTGATTAATGCCAAATGAAACAATAGCCAATATCAGAGCAGCCGGCTGCTAGAGTGAATTATTATTTTTCGATTGTTCCATCTATGTGGGGCGTTGTCCACCGATTTTCTTTTGACGTATGCGTGCCGCTTGAACTCCCAACGATTGGATGAGATTTGTCGTTTGATGAGATCGTTGTAAATTCAACCCATATTTTTTAATACGAAGGATATTAGACTAATTGGTCTTTAAGATATTGGTATAGTTTTCCTTTTTCGGATTCCCTATGAAGATAAATTTGGGTCCCACCTTTTGGGCATATACCCTAAACGGACACAAGCATTATAAATATACGTACCAGCAACGTGTTGGGATAGTATATCTGCACCGTTCTGTTGTAGAGCGTTAAATATAAAATCTTCGCGGCTACCTTAAAAGGTATAAAATGTATAAGACGCTTTTGTAACAATTTCTTTGCTGAGCACGAGACCGTCATTTTGGTATAACAGGTTTGAAATGTCTCGCTACGCCAATGGGAGATTAGTATCTAAAAATATGTTTATAGAAATCTTTATATTAAGTTCTATTAAATGTTTTTTTATCGTACCACTTGCTTTGTCTACTTGACCACAGAATAAACGCCACGAGTTGAGTTTTGCTGCTCGGAGTTTATGATTGTCGCTATTGAATCGCTTTGCCTTGTTAAAGGACCTACGGGAGTTCCGTCGAAGATTTATTAGTTCCCTAGTCATCCATTGTTTGTCTGTGTTGAAATTTATCCTTCGGAGAGGTCATGCTGGTCAAATACACCAATAATACATTCTCCTATGTACTGAGAAAAGAAACTCAGTTCGATGACATATTTACTCCAGTTTATTCTGGACTCATTCCAAAATATCGGTAGTTCTAGGCCTTCGATATTAACTACTAGAGGACCCGTCCACGTTTTACTGTGGCTGATACATAGTTAGTACTACGAATACCATCTATATGATTTCTATTATTAAGATTATGACTATTAGTTAAGAATATATAGCATTTTTGTTGAACCAATCATTTTGAACAAATGCTTATGATTTAAAATATAATTTTTGTAATTATGGATTGTATTCAATTTTAACTAGTTAAAGAGCTTAAAATTATCCTATGTCCTTGCCCTAGTTACCCATTGTGTCTGTATTGGAATTTGTCCTTCGGAGAGGGCAGCTGGTTCAAAAAACATCAATTACATTGCCGTTCTTGACTTATAAATGGTGACAACTAACACTGGACTCATTCCAAAATATTTATATATCGTATATAGATGAAATCGATGTACCTGTAGTCGGAAAAGGAGTGCTCCATAGAGACTTTCTGTCCGATACTGGGCCATACTTTTATTACATATAGTTATATCGAAGACTTCCCTTCTACGCCTATTTGTTAAGGTAGATGTTGCCTATATTGACAGTGAGTAGGTCTTTAAAGTTAATGTAGTCGAGCCCTAGCATTACTGTCCGAGCTGTCCCAGACTATATGATGGGAAGTGGCGTCTTTTCGAATAATTAGTTGATTACCTGATGCATTTGCGTACTCTGTGATCATACTCAGCTCTTCCGTGGGAGGCAGAGTTGGGAAGACAAAGGGCAGGTACAGTGTTTTTGGCATTGTGATGAAGGAGAGAAATTGTACGGTTCTTTACATAAAAGCATGTCCTTGCCCTGATTCTGCATTTGGAATAGAATATACAAGTATTAAGATTGCCTGAGCTTAGTCCAATAATCCGGCATTCATAGGTATTGAGTTCCTGGATTAAGGCAATGTCAAACTTATCTTTTCTAGTCCTTCAACCAGATTTGTGAATTCTACGCTAATTCGGCGGACAATTTGTGCGATTAACAGTTATTTAATAAATGCTGGGCTTTCCAGGAATCTATCCTGCTAAGAAAGAGTCAATGGAGAATGGGAAATAAATATGATGACTTTAGAAAACTTGGAGGAAACATAGTAACATGTTAAGCATTTCATTTGGGTTAAGTACAGGTGAAACCTTTTCTCCAGTTTTATTGAAAATAAGTAATGCGATCCGAGCAAGAGTAACACAGAAACTTTTTAGTGATGTGAGTTTCAATCCTGATTTCAACGGAGCATAATTGGTATTACGCTGAAATCTAGCTCAAACCAGAAAACTACAATCGAAATAAGCTCTACAGTTTCTATGAAACGTGAGTCTATGCTTATTGCCTTAAAACTGTTAGAAATTTGCGAAAAGAAATACTACAAATATACCAAATGGAAAACAATTTGTAAAAATACAATAAGAGACTTTTGATAAAGTTACAATTGCGAAGAAGAAGTGAATCTTTTATGATCTGACTCATTTCTATCCCTTTCAACGGAGCTTAATCACAAACAAAGTAACAATAAAGCGATATATTTTCTGTCTCTTTAAGGATTCTAGAATGGTTTGACTTCAACACTGAAAAAAATTTATATAAAGACTTCTCAAATATTTATCGTAGGAGTTTATTGACTAAGAAAGTTATTATAATATTTGGTAATTTATACTTTTATAATAAGGTAGCAACATTATTAAAAATATGAAGTTTTTAATTTTAAATTTATCTGTTTCCGAAAATCATCTTCAGCGACGAGGCTCATTTCTGGCTGGACGGCTTCGTCAATAAGCAAAATATGTCTTATTGTTCAGGCAGCAATCCACACGTACTCCATGAGTCACCATTGCATCCCGAAAAAATTACGGTTTGGTGCGTTTTATGTGCCGGCGACAACATTGTGCCGTATATCTTCCGTGATGATCAAGACCGGCACGATACTGTGAAAGGGAATCGGATGATATGGACTTGGATAATATTCGGTTCCAACAGGATGGCGCCACAACACACACACCGAATGTCACAATCGATTTATTGCAAACCAAGTTTGGTGAACGTGTTATCTCACGAAATGGTCCAGTCAATTGGCCGCCTCGTCGTGCGATTTGACGCCGCTAGACTATTTCCTGTGGGGCTACGTCAGGTCTATGGTCTATGCCAACAAGCCAGCGACGATTGATGCACTTCGTACGAATATCGAACATGAAGCTGCAGCAGTATCGGCCGATTTAAGCTTGAAAACCGTCGAAAATTGGGTTCAGCGGCTAGACTTCTGCAAGCGTGCCCGTGGTGATACTCTAAGGGGAACTGGCTGGCTTGGTAGCGTAATGTCTTGGTAGAGAGTGACGAATTGCTGTGTGTCTGATAGAGTCCTTCCAAAGCTTACAAGCAAATAAATCGTAATGCTAAAAGTGACTTATTGACATCAAACTTAAAAAATAATTCAACAACTCATTGCTATTCAAAATATATCTGACTGGTATCTTTAAGCCCTACCGTGATATAAATACTTAATTTTAAGAAAGCAAAAACAAAGCAGGAATTCACTCCTAAACAAATAGCAGTCATTCGAGCGAGTAACCCAGCTGACCCACCAACAATCTGACTACTTCATTTGCGGTAATTGATTTCCGGCCAACAGAATCAACATTAACCCAGCTGTTTTGCAGAAACTTGGCAATAAATTACGTTTGCTGAAAAATCGACCTGAATTATTTAAAAAGGCGATGAGTGCAAGGTGCGTGTGGACCGAGGTTCTGCTCATCAACTCGCTCGCTAAATGCTCGCTTTGTTTGCACAGCAATTGGCCTCTTTGAACCGTTAGGCGGCTGGGCTGTTAGGCCTGAGGGAAGTTTGTTATTTTGCCAAAGCAAATAACCGCAAAACGAATTGAAAACAAACAAAATTAATGACTCGCTCACTGCGAAAAAGGGGCACAAACACACGCACCAAGTCGCTAGTATTATGTACTTAACACTAACTAATTCGAGACTATATTACCTGTCTACTTACACTATCTATTCTCTCACTTTCCTTGCTTATCGGCCGGACACATGCAACAGCCAACGGTTGTAACCTTTATTTGTTCAGGTGAAATTATGGCCAATTCCAAAGGTATTTACACGCTTGGCCTTCGTTGTGGCGGCACTACACGGGCCTAGGTCGGTAGGTCGGTCACATGCACCCATTGTAGGCGGCAATTAAAGTTGATGGAAAAAAGGTAAGTTTTGCAACATTTTGTGTCGGCTCTCGCCCGCCCATCGCGTTGTGAAAGATGAATGGTCTGACATGGACTTACAGCCATGCAAACAGCTGTTTCCTGGCAAATATTAAAATTAACGAGTCTGTTTACCAAATATAAATCTTTCAATGGAAAATAGAAAGGTATTACCTCTGAATGGTATGCTTGAAAGGTGGGAGACTATAGCTATCGGTATTTACGAGCTAGAGTGCGAGGGTGGGTGAAACAAGTACGTGTTGCAAGAATGCTTCAAAGCGATAATGATGATTAAGTACTAAAAAATGGAAATTAATCAGCTTATATTGCTTTATAGTACAAAACACTACTGACGGCGCGCCGTTGAGGATTAGGAAATAAATATAATACAATAATTCTGTGAATTTTATAGAAATAATAAAAACAATAAAATGCATAGCTTTGCTATTTTGTTTCATTTTCATTTGCTTCTTTGGTAAAATGTAAGTACTGGGAAAAAACTAACTGGTAACTCAATTTTCGGTTCGAATAATTTCCGCGAAAGCTTCGGTTTATTTTGGTTATTTTGTGCAATATCTGGCTCTACTTTTTCTGAAAGTGGTACCAATAGGCCAAAATATCTTGAACCAAATATTTTGAAATACATTTCGATGGCCTAGAAAGGCTTAGGTTAGGTTAGGTTAATGAGGTTAGCCAATAAGCCACGCATGGACCAGTTTTGGTCCTTTGCGATACCAGATGGAGTTCAGTTGCTAGGTCCATGAGGAGTAGTCACCTTTAGGCTGCCTGCGCTTGACATGAATTTTAAGAGACTGTGGCCGTACTTTAAATACACACCGTGGGGACCCTAGATGCTTAGAGCGTAGTGCACAAGAGATGCTCCATTGTTTCTCTGTCAGCCCCAT